>NC_133472.1:29557603-29596206 GCF_025370935.1 Choristoneura fumiferana | reverse complement strand
ACAATAAAAGTCATTTGTAGCGGCATCGCCTTGCTTGACTATAAAGCTTAGGTACTGTGCGAAAGTTCTACGGTGGGTCAGGAATCAAATGGTTTGATAGTTAATACCTACCTACTTAATTATGATGATGTTTGTACTCGCATGCTGGTATCTCTAAGAACGACTGCGACCGAGTGGACCCTTGTTTGTTGTTACCATTGCACGATACAAACCTACGTAACGTATGTATAGGTATATCTAATGTCCCAGTACCGTACCGAGACGTAAACTCCCGCAAACAAAATGTATTAAACTTTAATAGAGTTTTTGGTTCAATATACTATTTCCTAACATAGCAAAGCTTTCTTCAGTATAAGTAATAAGTGATCGTTAAAGTACTCTTAAAAACATTCTCCTTAAACATTTGACGATCGTAACAATTACGCCGGCCTAGAATTGAATACGTAATTTTGATTTATTGTACATTGGATAGCACATATGCGTATAAGAGGATTTCTTGAAGTTCCGTCGATATAGCGGGCGGGCAGGGTGTAGGCTCGGACGCACGCACACTAGCACGCGCGTGTGTGCCATGTCTCGGACCCCGCACGTTACGCAGATTTCTCTAACGATTTTCCCGGAGTGTGAAATGTAAAATAAGGGGTTAGGCGAGCTTGAGTTAACCCCCTCTCTGCGCCCCTCACTCGCCAAATTGATGACCAGTTACGTACAAGCAGATCTGTTAAATTTACACAATAATGTTGCGGATATTAAGTCTTTAAAACGTACTCTCGTTAGTACATCAGGTATGCCAACTGTTAACTTTAGTTGGCATCTTGGTCCCACCAAAAACAGAGGATCCTCAAAAATTATTTAAAAGTCAGTGACATACAAGCGTGGGCACTGTAACAGGAGCAAAAAATTAAACCACAGCTTCCACTCTTCATCTTGAGCTACTTCATTTAGTTCTACAACTTTTGAAAATAACTGGTATTATAATTATTATTATTTTATTATAGTTTAAAGTTTAATTGGACAAGCAATGTATTGCGAAATCCGTCATCTTGTAACATGACAGGCGATGTAGGTATGTATTTAGGCTATTGGATGTCATACATAGAAAATACCATTTAAGTTGTTTAGAATAAACATAATGATAAAATTACTTAATTTTTGAAAGTTGCAGAACTAAAGTAGTTCCATTTGAGTAACAGAACTTTTTTGCTCCTGATACAGGGCTCATCCGGTATGTAGGTACTTACGTCTCTTTTCTAACGACAGGAGGGCTACTAAGAAATTCGAAAATCAAAGTTGGTATCGCACCGTCCCGCTGACGCTTATGTTATTTAATACCAGACTGAGAGGGACGGTGCGACACGAACTTTAATTTTCGAATTTTGTAGTAGCCCCACAGGTGCCGCGGTAGACATCAAGTTGAAATTGGTTTCGCAGGACTCACTGACGTATTTCTAACCTAACCAACTTAGAAAAAATGAATATCCCCCGACATTGTCATCTGAAAGATCAATATCTCAAAAACTTCTGAACTGATTATAATAAAACTTTGCTAAGAATCATCTCGATTAAACTAGCATTTGAAAACCCCATCAAAATCAGTGGACCCGTTTGTGAGCTACGACGCTATAGACAGACTTTGGCTTTGGCCCGTGACACCCGTCTTTTTGCAACGGAGGTTAAAAAGAGCACATTATGTTGGAAATCACGACGGTAATGAACACGTCTTTTTAAAGTTGGTTGTTACTAGCAAGATGGATAGTCATCAGGTCATACATTTTCCATTAATACAATTTACGATTTAAATACAAATTCAACATCATCATCCAAGCCTATATACCTACGTTCCTCTGCTGGGCACAGGCTTCCTCTCAGAATGAGAGAGCTTGGGTTGTAGGGTCCAGTGCGGATTGCGAACTTTACAGACGTCATTGATTTGCTTCGCAGGTTTGTGCAGGTTTCCTCACGATGTTTTCATTAACCGTAAAGCTCGTGGTCAATTTCAAATATAATTTCGCACATGATTGTCAAACCACTAGGTTACCACGGCCGTTACAAACACAAAGTTCCATATTTTTTATCTCACATGTTGAGTAGAAGTCGTTTATGTTACATTTTACACGAGTTTTTAATGGAGGTTAATCCTTCATTTCTATCTCTGGGCTCATATTTGATTCCTAAAATTTCCATCAATACCTATACCTACTACAAAAACTAGTTATACTAGGTACATGAATTCAACTATACCTACCTACCTACTTCACTACTAACTAACAACGGGTATTTAGGAATACACAATCATCTAAAAACGGACTAACTAGGTACCATATTTGTCGAGTCACGCGCAATAAAAAGTTTCTTTCTTTGAATGCAGTTTTGATTTTTATTTTAATAAAATAATCTTTTCCTTGAGTAAATTGAGCTAACTAAAGGATTTGAGGCAGTTTCCCTCCAATTTTTTTCTAACCTGTATCTGTATATATATGTATTACATACATCTACTACGGCCGAGAATTTCACGAAAGTATCTAAAAACCACATAATTTTAACTAGGAGAGAAAGTTGTGACGCTTAACACTTACCTACAAAAGTTTGTAATTTAGTCTTTGATATGTATCTCGAAAAATATTCCCTGAATCGAAAAACAACATTTTTGAAAGACGTATCCAGCGACAGCCCACGCCATATTATAAACAAGACCAAAATTAGTCCATGTTTTGCTAAAAAGTAGGTACAAATAGTCCCTGACCCCAGCCCAAATTACATAGGTAGGCACGTACATACATACATGACATCACGATAAGATGCATGGTACCTATTTTATTTACCAAGTAGGTAGTCAGCCAGTACTTTCTTCCTTCTTTAATCTTTGATTTATCCAAGGTAGGTATCAATGTAGAGTACCAAATCATAGGAGATGAAAAAACGTCTCTATTTTATGTGTAAGTATAGGTACCTACTGGTACCTGTCCACATAAACTCATATGCATCATTAAAGTTGACGTTTGTAAGATTGTATTTCTTGCTTATTGCTAAATATAAATAATTAGTTAAATTAACTACCATAACAACCTACTGAATATTTATTTCAGCGTGGTGTTTCTCACAAAACACTTAAAAAAATTAAAACTAAAGCGAAATGTAAGTATAGGTAGAACCATTTCTTAAAGCTCACACAATATTGTAACCGATATTCGAAATGCACGTAACCAAAAATGATCACGAGTGTAACAGTGGATGGCAAGGAATTAAGGATGTTAGAGAACCGGTTATGCCCCGCCGCCCCCGACTAACTGTAAAACGCTTTTTATGCCACCGCTGCATTCCTGTGCACCCCTATCACAAATACAATGCAACCCCCGCCATGATTTGTTTTTATCGCGCCTATAATTTATACACCTACTTATTATGGAACCTAAATCACTGGTTTTTTTACAGTACAAATATCGTATCTACTAAGAAAAGAAACATCATTTTAGTAGGTACCAATATAGGCTATATAGATTACTGATTAGTACTTTAATTTTCTATATAGGTAACTAGCAACGTAGGTATATACATACTTATATGGTAAGTATTTCGTTTCATCAAGTGCCTGCACTGTAATTCTGTAAGGCTTTTTCTTTGTGTTAAGTTTCGATATTCGGCAGTGCTTAGAAAAAATATACCTAAGTAGTTAATACGAGTTAGTACGTATTTTGCTTGTGCTTCTTATTTTTTTTAATGTGAATTATTGCACACAATTTATAATGAAACTTTCTATTCAAAAATGATTGCAAATCTTTGGCGTTGGCGTTGTTGCAGTGTTGCTCCGACGCACCTCGTCCGAGCCCCACCGAGTGCGTTCGGCTTTTTTTTCTGTAATTACACACCAACCCTCCCTGTGTGTGTGTCAGGCTTTTCTGAGAAATCTTTCGTAAGGGCTGCAGCGATGCTTGTGTGTGTTCGTTTGTCGTGTACGGCACCTGTCTCTGGTATCGTTGTGTGCTAGTTTCTATCCCGGTGCTGGTGCAAGCGATGTTGCTAGATGCATTTTTTAAGAGTGCATTGGTAAATTTGACAACGTCGCGCAATTTGGATGCTCCACTAGACTCAAGGCCGTGAGTTGTTTCGGGATGAACCGCAAGGCGACGGTGTTACATTTAATTCTATTCAAGTTTTAGATAGGTGGCTGTTAAGTTTTCTGTTTAAGCATGTTGGTATCGTGTTTCTTTTAGAAAGATTGATAAATTAGCCATCTAATTTGTTTGATGATAATGCCAAAAATGTATATGTATGGAAGCCGGAGAGCTCTTAATTTTTACCTCCTTGTTAAAGTTGAGGAATATGCAGTGGGAAGTAGAGTTATTTATACTTTGACAGACACCCTTAGATGGAACCCTTTTTATGAATGAAACTTAAAAAGCTACACAATCGGATAAATAGATCAGATTAGGTATCTAAGATTTACAAAAATCTAGAAACTTAAACAAAAACGAATGATGTTTTTAAATTTGTGAATAGAAAAAGACTACGTTTTTTAATAAAGACGTATACCTACTTAATACAGCTTATAGTAGGTATACTGAGCGGCAAAAATTCTGGCCCTCAAAGTAGGTATGCAGAAATAGGTAGTTTTGAATGTAGTGGGCCAAATTTTGTGCTACTGAGCTATATTTTATGTGATCCATTTAATTAGCACTAAACGAAACAGCTTCGTAAAAAATTGATGCAAGTCAATTGGCATTTTGAAGCATAAACACCAGACATTTATTAAAGTGCTAAATAATAACACGTTGGCCCGCGAGCGCATGCGCGAGGAATGAGAACGTTCGCCGAATCAGTATCATCAATGTGACCTCCAAATTTGAGGTCGAATCGGAGACTGAGACCTTAGTATTTGCCAGACTTCCTAATAATACTAGGTCTACAGAAATTATTAGACTATAATATATTACTTATAATTATACATCGTGGATCCCGTGATAAGTACTTAAATTAATGTTGAATTTGCGAGTGAAAGCGGCGTGAAGCTGCAGGCTACTAACAAAACAAGATAGGCGAGTGGTTAGTGGCCCTGACTATGAAGCCTTGGGTCTCGGGTTCGATCTCCAATCTGGGGGGCTACTACGAAATTTCTAAAATTAAAGTTCGTATCTTAGTACCTACTATTAAAGTTAGTATTATTAAATAATATTAGCATCAGCGGGACGGCAAGATACGAAGTTCGAATTTTGCACTTCGTAGTATAGGGCCTGCAGGGCTACTACGAAACTTGAAGTTCGATTGTATCGTCCCTCTCGCTCTCGTATTAAATAGTATAAGTGTCAGAGGGACCGCACGACACGAACCCCGAGTGTTGACTTTCGTAGTAGCCCTGCTTGATGGTTCACTAATATGTTGCATAACATCGAATCTCATAATTTCGTTTCTCATAACAACCTTGAGCAGAATCATTATATCACCGAATTACTTTTAGCATATATTTTTCTCATACTATCATTTCTCATAATTTTGTAAAGTAAAGTATTAACATCACATAATATCGATGAGAATAATATTTATATATTCGAATAGTTGCTGCGCACAAAGAAATATCTCATAATATTACTTTGCATAAGGATAATAAAAAAGCAATTTATTGGCAGCAGTAAGATTCTGGCGCTTCGCCGGCCGCTACCGCGGCACGCTCGCTTCGCTCGCTGCTGTGGTCGCAGTTCTAATCCAACCCAACCTACTATGTAGCTGCTGTTCTGTTCTGGCGCTTTGCCTGCTGCTGTTACAGTGCTTACTTTGCTGGACTTACTTTAACCTTAACCCATTCTTATGGTTTAAAGCTGTTAGTTCCTTTAACTACCTACTCGTCTGTCATTAGGTACGCCATGTTAAAGTCAGCGCTATTTATAATTCCGTGAAAATATAATAGTCCAAACTAGTATTTTGCTATGCCATTATGCCATATAAAAATCGGCGATACTAAGTTATTTATTTATTCCAACAATATATATATATATATATATATATTAATATATATGTTCGTCGAGGTCAGCTGGAGCCGCAGCTGAGAATGCCGCGCGATCTAAGCACCTTTGGAGCCAACGTATGACTTCGTGCCTTTTGCGGTCGAGACGGCTGGTCCTTGGGGGGCTGAAGCGAAATCTTTGGTGTGGGAGCTGGGCCGTAGGCTAAGGGATAGGGGTTGCGACCCCCGCTCCGGGTCGTACCTGGTTCAGCAGGTGGCGCTGGCCATACAGCGGGGAAATGCGGCTGGCATTATGGGCACCATTCGTATTTTGCTGTTTTGAGATAGTACGGAGGTTTAGTTTTAAAAATTAAAAAAAAAAATAACGTTTCATGGCGTGAGATATTTATCATAATGAGGGCTATCGCGTATGAATTCGCCACTAGAGGCGCTAGTGTAGCGTGAGGTCTCCGAAATGTCAAATCTCATAGTTTTTGAGCTACGCGGTTTTATTTAAAATTAGAATAATTTTGTGAATATTTTGCAATATCTGAAATTAATTATGGCAAATATGCGTTCCGGGGCAATGAATGTCTGTGATTTGAGACAGTTTTGTCTTTCGGACGGAATCCTTTGTCCTCCCTTCTTTCCGAACAAAACGGGACTATGCAACACTGTGGCATGCTCGATATTTTTATGGTACGGTTTTAAGGTGTATTAAATATGATTTTAATCTAAACTTTGTTTTCACGCCCGTAATAACAGACTTTGAAAGCCATACTTAAAACCTCACGCAACAGTGCGCCATCTAGTGAGACAAAAAACGATAGCCCTCATTAATTGTGGTCTCATTGCAATGATATAATGTCACGGACTCACGGTATTTATAAGCTCTACTGCCAAATCGAAACAAAATGCTTAATTTTCCAAGTTATTAGCGATAATTACTTTTATCTCTTAAATTATGAACCTAAATGTCAGATAGTGATTTTTCGACTAAAGTTAAGTACTTAGTGACTATTCGCATGATATTTAAAGCTCATATTAGTTACCATAATTTGATAATTGTAAACAACAAAAATACTTAGTTCATTTTCGCTTTCATATTTTGTATCAAATTTTGCAATCGTTAGGTAACTAAGTTGTTTTAGTGAACTTTTTGAATAAAATAGTGCTCGGTGATAGACATAGGTAACTGGATATATGGCAAAAAATAACTAAAAAGACTTAAACTAACCACTTTGGCTACATTTTTTCGGTATAAATTCATTAAGTAATTTAGTTAATTCTCACTTCAATTCATGTGCAAAAACAAGAAAATAATGATTTTACTAACTTTATAAAATGCCACGCCATCAGTATCGAAAAATGAACTGTAATAGGTACTTACTCAATATATTAAGACAATAGAGATAAAGCCCAAACCTTTGGTAAGTACTTTAATACTCGTAGCAGGGCAGGTAAGTTCTCATTGTTCGTATACCTAATCTTTCTCCGAAGTTCAGTCACAAAAATTTGATTGTTAAAAACGAAAAACACCATTGAATAGGCAAGGTCATAAAAGGATTAAGATACAAACAAAATTCACAAAATACTAACAATACAGTTTTCTAAAAAGGCAATTCGAGTTTACGAATCATTAATAATACATTGTTGTACAGGCTCGAAAGTAAGCAATAGATGAACAAATTAGTTTGAAGGCTGTCCCGAAGGGGAGGCCTTCCATAATTCGAGTTCATCTATTGAACTTTTGGCTGAGACTAAACATTGTGCTTTTCACGATCACTGCGAGGAAATAAAAAATATTTATCACAAAACAAACAAAAATCCAATGACTGCGTTCTCCCGCCGTGTGACACTCTTTACCGGCCCGGATAATACCGACTCAATTTTTCTTGTACACGCCCATAGAAACTCATGTCAGTTTGACACGAGTTTGTATCCTGGTCGTTTAAACGAATAATCGGGTCGGTATTATCCGGGCCGGTAAATAGTGTCACCACTCCCGCCGATTTTAGTTTTCCTTTTTTATGACATAATATTTTTTTAAACAAGGCCGTTCTTAGTGGCTAGTACGCAACCACATATTTAAAAAATCAAAACGTCATCCTCGTCATGTCCGACCTGCTGCGATGTTGTGGCGTTTTTTCACACTAAAAATTAAAGCGTTTTGTGCATATTATGCGTCTAAGAAAAAAATCACCTCATAAAAGTCATCCATTGCTTACTTTCGTTCGAGCCTCTACAACAATGTACTATAAGTAAAGCCAATATGCATTCTTAATGTAGTTAATAGGTACTTTTATACTCGTAACCTCCAAAATCACATTTTACTAGCAGAAGCTTTAAGATGAGACATTTAGTTACTAACATGGCGTTAAGGCTGCTGTGCTTTGCTGTACATTGTGTTTACTGCAGAGGCCGCGAAATAGGGGATTGCCGGCCAAGTAGTTATAAATGGTCGAGTGTTAATGACGCAGACACTCCCTGTGTGCCGCCGCGGCTTGTATAGTGCTTTTCTCAAATAAATCATAATTAATTGGTTATTTTATTAAATTATTAACAACTAGCGTTTACCCGCGGCTTCACACGCGTGAATCATTATAATACAGTAGTTGGTTTACTAATGTTTCGGCGAATAACGTTTGGCAACCGGTTTCATTTCGCAATTTTTCATTTCCCAACTGTTTAATATTTCTGAAACTGGAAATAATTCAGGATTTTGATAAAGCTAACCTAACCTAACCTAAAGGGTCTACACGATGGCCCTGAAATAAATCCTGAAATATGAACTACTTTTATCCCGATATTCCCATGGGATAGGGATAAAATCTTTAAATAACAACCACTGGGCTTAGAGTCATGAAATTTGGTATGTAGGTTGGTGGACGTTTGGAATAACACATTGGCAACTTTTTATCACGATATTCCCAAGGGATAGGGATAAAATCTCTAAATAACAACCGCTGGGCTTAGAGTCATGAAATTTAGTATGTAGCTAGGTGGACGTGACGTCTGGAATAACACATGGGCTACCCCGATAGGTTATCCCGATATTTCCACGGGATAGGGATAAAATCTCGAAATAACAACCACTAGGCTTAGAGTCAAGTATTTGGTATGTTCTTAGATAGTTGGACATCTGGTATAACACATAGGCTACTCTTTATCCCGATATTCATAGGGGATAAGGACAAACTCTCGAAATAACAACCGTTGGGTTTGGAGTCATGAAATTTAGCATGGGTGTTTTAATTTAACGTCAATGAAAACCACGATGTTATTTTAGGGAATTTCCAATAAAATCCCGGAATTTCAATTCAACTGTTGTCGAGTACTGCCTTTTCGCAACGTAACGTTAGGCAACCTGTTTCATTTCGCAAACTCTAAAACTGTAAATGTTTCAGGATTTATTTCAGGGCCATCGTGTAGAACCCTTTAGGTTAGGTTAGGTTAGTTTTATAAAAATCCTGAAATATTTACAGTTTCAGAAATATTAAACAGTTGGGAAATGAAAAGTTGCGAAATGAAACAGGTTGCCAAACATTATTCGCCGAATCATTGGTAAACCGGTTATAATACATACAGGGTGTAACCGTTAAAAAAGCGTGCCAGGACGATTATTTCCAAAAATTGTGAACTCATATCGACAATACGTTACATAATCAGAAATATTACAACATTAACTTTTTTTAAATAAAAAGAGAAATATCCATAATTATGACATCAAACACTCCCATACATTTAGTACGAGATTAGTAGAAAGGTTTAGTTTCCTTATTTTTAATAGTTATTTGTTATGCAAGGCTGGAAGGTAACTGTTTGGCACCAGTGCTTATATTGAAACCCAAGCAAGCGCCTTCGCTTCTAGGATTGAACCACGAGCGATGCTAAATAACTTTACAGCCGAGCGGAACACACAATTTTTCACTACATGATAGCGAGAAAAATAGTAGGTAGATGGAAGAAAATAAATTGAACACTTATAAATCAGTTTCAGGTTATGCTAGCTAGCTTATGCCAGTGGCTTTTTCCAAAATCGCAGAATTCTCATCTCATGGAAATACCTCAAAATACGTTCACGTTCTTGTCTCCATAAAAAGAGGGAATTTCGAAGATCAACTAAAATTTCAGCTTTGTAGATCCAGGGTTTGGGTTGGACGTTGATAAGTGAGTTAGCCAGTACTTTTTACATTTCATTATGCAAGTAGCTAAACCTACTTAAAGTTAAAATAATTATTACTACAATTGGTCATAATACATCATAATCTGCGTGGAAAGTCGCAGGTTAATATTTAAAAAAATACAACATATTTACTTTAGTTTCCTGTTAAACTTAGCGGTCCCCCGACACCGACGACGCTTAGATAAAAAAAAATACTAGGTACTTATACTAAATTAACTTAGGCTAATTTTGCGGGAAATCAGCATAGTCCCCGTGGGATCGGGATAAACGAATTCTTCGCAGATGAAGTCGCGGGCAACAGCTAGGTAGTGCAAAATTATTATTTACTTTTTAGTTGTCTTTTTTGGCGGCGTTTTTATTCAGGCGTTTTTTTTATTTTTGCTGGCCTTGTTTTGTGTCGGGGGTTTTTTAAATTTTTAATCATCCAAAAAATTACATCAAACTAGTTTTAAGAATCGTTTTAAATCGTTATACTTTTTACGATACCGATGATCGTCAAAAAAAGAATAACCTGCGGTTTACGATTATCGGCATCGGTATCGTTGCATCCCTAATTTATTTACTAAAGTACCAACTATCGCTTAATACGTAGTGCAGATATAACTATATTAACTTACAGGAACGTCAAATCATGTTTTGCCGTATATCGTAAAAACACCCTTTGTACCTACATCCTGTGATAGTCTTAATACTTATACTAATTGTTTTATTTTTAATTGTTGGTTTATTAATTAGGTTAGGTTCTTTATTTTACTAAATATTGATGAAGCTTATTTAAATATATCATGTGCTTAGGAATAAGTGCCAGTAGTAGAAAGTTTGGCGGCTCTTGAACAGAAGGGGGAGCAAGTTCGGTCGTACCTATGTGTGTGTTTACTGCCCCGAACCCTCATAAAATGTTATGAATGACACGGCTCGTAGAATGGGAATAACATAGTATTTGCTTTATAGTAATACCGGCTATTATGAAAGTCAAATTTTCGATGTTGCAGTCGTAGATTTGATACGGGATAGATAATTAATAAGTAAAATTAGTAAGTATACCTATCATAGTTTAATTGTCCTAATCCCATACGAAGCAAAACTTAAAGCGTGCACTGTGGGTACTAGGAACGGACTTGTTCATATTCATTTCTGTGGTAGTAGGCATAGTGGTGGACATACATAGTTAAATATGTACATACATATAAGGCTAAGATCAGAGGAACGCGCGGTGAAGCACCGGCTGGCTCGGCGCGCGGTTTGAGATTGTAACAAATCAATGCTGCTGTTTACATGACCGCGCGTCTTCGAGCGTGGCGTGACCAGTGACCATCATGTATACAACAGCTATGATCAAACCGCGCGCCGAGCCAACCGCGCCGCGTTCTTCGGAACTTATGTATTCATGAATATTCACATCTAAGAGCCGAGTCTTGAATGTTCAATACTTAATAGGTATGTATACTGCCCCAAACAGTGATCGAACCTTTGAATTGAACTTTCAGTATGTATTGTAGAACAGAGAAGCCATTGGGAAATGTGTTAACTTCCAGTCATAAACTAATTAAGAGGACAGAGGACCTTACTTAATTTACTACGTATCTAACTTTTACGTAACATTAGGGCGTATTTATTACCTACTTATTACTGTTGAGGCATATTAATGTACGAGTATGTACGGAGGACGAGCTTTTTTTGGACTAAAAGGCTATTGAAAATACAAACTGAAATATAGATGCACAGAAAAAACAGAAAAATAAGACCATCACTGGGAATCGAACCCAGGTCCTCGGTAATCCGTACCGCGTGCTATACCTGTGTGGACCTGGGTTCGATTCCCAGTGATGGTCTTATTTTGCTGTTTTTTCTGTGCATCTATATTTCAGTTTGTATTTATCAATTTCGGTTTTATTTCCGTTTTAAAAATTTGGAATTGATATAAGAAAATTCCAAAAAAACAATCTTAAAAGGCTATTATTAGGTATTATTTTTTATTTTTTTTATTCAAGTAACATTACGACTCATTATGTTAAACAATAATAATACATATTATAATACTATAATACGTTTTCTCAGAGATTAGCAAATTCATAAAATTCGTCAGAAATGATTCCGATATCCCAGAATTGAAAGAATAAGCATACAGGAATTTCTCGTTTAAAATATAAAGTATACATTTGTTTTTTTCCGTTAAAAGAACTACAGTTAATTTTTCGATAATAACTCTCGAGAATTAACTTTTCGCCAAATAAAACGCTCGTGAAATCCTGTGATCAGTGATGTAAGTCGACTTTTGTGTCTATTTCGAAATAATCAGAATGCTATAGCGGTCTATCTCACGTACTTTTAGCTGCTATAGTTTCGGAAATAATTTTGTAAAAGTGATACAACTAGCAGAAAAAAATCGTGCACATTGATATATATCAAGTTGTAACCCCTTTATGTAATTGCTCTAATAGTACATTACTGCAGAGGCCATGAAGTAAGGGATTGATGGACGAGTACGGGTCCAGATCCCTCGTAGACGAGGCTTGTATAGAACGAGTTCTCAATCCCTGTTCTGGCCGAGGCTTTTCATTTTCTCAAACAATCGAAATATTTTTCATCCATCCATCCATCGCTTCGCATCGCATCGCATCGCATCGCATCGAATCGCTTCGCATCGCTTCGCATCGCTTCGCATCGCTTCGCTTCGCATCGCTTCGCATCGCTATCGCAAATCGCATCGCTTAGTCGCAGTTGGTTTTCGTTTTTCCTTTGTCAGTTTAATGTAAGTAAGCAAATTTAAAAAGTTAGAGCAGCGGACAATAATGGATTTTCATACATACTTCATGGCCTAGGCCAAGAAGTTATGTAGGGAGGTGGTAGTATATTATGTATGTAGTATATTATGGGTGCTCCAGGGGTGCACCATGATATAACTGAACTTGTATCATCTAACACATATTATTTACTCATATTAGACATTTCAATAGGTACAACACAGGTTTTTCGCGATTTTCTTCGGACTTACAATATTTACCGAAAACACTAAATGCACGTCTATAGAATATATTTTATGGGTAAAAAAATTACTTCGGTAAATGTTAGCCCCCTTGGCTTACAAACTAGAATTTTTTTGATCTTATTTTCGCTCTCCTGTAAAATGACGATTTTGCACTTGTATCACTTACCACAGGAGGCACAGAATGAATGTGTGTACATGCACCGGACACTTGTCTGGCGACGAAGCCATACAACACCGCAAAAAACGGTCCGTTGTCCGATAAATAAAAACATAAAAACAAGAAAAAAAGAAACTAAGCAAATAAAAACATAAATATTGTACACCATGCATGTGGTAGATTACGGTCATGTTCTGAATTATCATTATAACTATATTTTGTACCCGTTATCACAATAAATATATTATGATTATGATTATGATTATGATGAAAACAACGGACGTCTACACAAGCGGCTTTAGCCAAGGAGATAAGACTTAACATGTGTATGTCACAGAAAAAAATATTATTAGCGGTAAGACTTGTCATAGACAAAGATAGGGGAAAATACCCATACTTCGCCTATTGCCTTTCATCATCATCATCATCATATCAGCCGTAGGACGTCCACTGTTGGACATAGGCCTCCCCAATAGACCTCCAGTTGCCTCGGTTGGAAGCGGCTTGCATCCACCGTGAACTCGCGACTTTATTAAGCAGGTCATCCGTCCATCTCGTTGATGGACGTCCCACGCTGCGCTTGTCAATATTGCCTTTGGGGCCATTTACTTAGTTAACCAATGAAATCCAAATCTTTAATGGTCTATACCGATAGCCAGGAGATCTAAAAAACGTTTTTTTTTTGCCACAACGGACTAAAATGCTTTCGAATGTGTTAAAATTCAGGCGAAGATACGGAACACGACTGGAAACATTTGTCAACAGTTTAAATTCTGAAAAACATTTACAGGGGAATTCAGTCAAACTAAAGGCCCAAATAGACTAAGTACGACACTATACACGTTAGGTACACTTGGTATATACACACATGACACTCGATTTTCGGTGTATACACTTACCCCCTTATTCATAAAACTTAACAAGACTATGTTAACTAACAAATGCTTTGTCCCTTTCTAACAAATACAAATGTCGAAGTGACAGATAAGGACAAACGAATTTTAGCGGCATTTTAACTAAAATAGGTTTGATTGTCGTTTATGAATAAGGGGGTTAGTGTACAGAGTAAAGTGTCGTAGAACCTACCTATAAACATAGCTTAACCCTACCATTTGCTGAAATATTGGTATACACGTAATGGGTACTTACTAAATAAAAATCCCTTAAGTAGTTTTGCGTAGAAAGTAAGAAAGACGCTTATAAACTTTCGCATTTAGGTACAGGTAATATTAGTAGATATCTAACATAAGAATATAAAATAAACGCTTTGTAAGCTAATAGATTAGATATGTTCCAACTCACGGAATAAAAAAAAATTGAGCACAAACACCTTCGCTTACCTACGATTGTTTTTTTGGAGTCTTTTTGTATTTTTTATTTCAACTCTAAATTTGTTACTATTACGGGTATCCCGTGAAACCATATCGAAAATACAAACTGAGACATGGATGCACAGAAAAACCAGAAAAAGAGACCAGCGCTGGGAATCGAACCCAGGTCCTCAGCAATCCGTGCTGCGTGCTATAACCCCTACACCACCGCTGGACAGGAATCAAGACACGAATTTTCCCTATGCATACATATCTCAGGTTGCTTATTTCTACTACGCTACTTATGCAGCAGCACTAGCGACATCTATGTTCCGCTCTCATCAAGAGACGTCACACTCTTTCGGAACCAACCGCTCACCCTGACAAGAGATGTCGCTACTACGCAATCAAATTATGACCTTCGCTTACCATAAGGCGTGATTGTGGTCAAAAAGCCTATTTCTATGTAAAAAAAAGAGTGTTTTAAGGAGATCAGTTAAGTTAGTATTTAGTTTGGTTGGAGACTGAAAACCAGCGACCCTGTTCAGTATCATTTCCCTTTTGGCACACTTAATTTTATCTGCAATATACCTCAGGTGTTGCAGATGTTTATGGGCAGTGGTGATCTCTTACCATCAGGAGACCCACTTGCTCGTTTTCCATCCAGTCGAATAAAAAAAACTGTGTATTAGTTAGAAAAGAGCGTACTCCTACCTTAAAGGCCGGCAACGCACTTGTGACTCTTCTGGCGTTGCAGGTGTCCATGGGCGACGGTAATCGCTTACCATCAGGCGATCCGCCTGCTCGTTTGCCCCCTATACTATAAAATTCTCAGTTAGAACCAAAACACTCACGCATTACATTAACCAGGTCATACACGTAAAATGAGAGAAAAAATCTTACCTTGTCAATTTTACTAATATCTATTAAATTACTAACTAGAAATTTTGCGTGAATGGATCATTGTTACTCTATCAGGCAAAAAGTACCGAACGTATTTTGATGGCATTCTTATAATTTAATACTGGTATAAGTTTAGTTGCCGCGGGGATAGCGATAAACGAAATCTTCAAAAGCAAAGTCGCGGGCAACAGCTAGTACTAATATATACCATACAGTCCATCATTATAATGGTGCCAATATTGGTGGAGTGTGAAAAGGCGGATGCATAGTTATAGATTTGGATAGGTACAAAACACTTTTTAGCTATTTATACCATCTGATGCAGAATGTTTTGCAGGTGGTAGGACCTTGTGCAAGGTCCGCCCGGATTGCTACCACCATCTTGCTCGCTAATCCTGCCGTGAAACAGCAGTGTTTGCACTGTTGTGTTTCGGCGTGGAGAGTAAGACAGCTGGTGAAATTACTGGCACTTGAGGTATCCCATCTTAGGCCTCTAGGTTGGCAACGCATCTGCAATACCACTGGTGTTGCAGATGTTTATGGGCGGTGGTGATCTCTTACCATCAGGAGACCCACTTGCTTGTTTGCCATCCAGTCGAATAAAAAAAAAATCTTGCCTAAGCTAGGTACACAATTGGTAGAAATACTCATAATTATTCGGTAAATGAATTCATAAATCTGAAATTTTGATTTTATTGTTTAAATTGTTATTATTATTTCTTGTTTTTATTTTGTTGTTTTTACATTGACATTTAAATTGTTACTGAATTATTGCCTAATGTATTAATTTTTACTTAATGTTAATTTCAATGTGTGTTCAGTCTGACGATCCCTTGAGGAGAACCAGCCTTATTTTAATTGTTTTCATTCACATAATGACAAGCTTAGAATTTTATTTTTTATAATGATTACTAATCTTATTACCTTTGACGATTTCAATATAAATTCTTATTACTGACATTTATGTAAATTATAATGTAATGATGTATTGAAGGAATAAATAAACTAAACTAAACTAATTAACTTTTTTTTTTTGTGATACCCCGTTTGCCCTAAGAGGGCAGTATGACCATTACCTGTGTCTATCACCTTTCATTTGGTACCTACATATACCAAGTGCCATCCACGAAGACGCGTGATTTTGTCAAAATTTGACGCTAATGACATAGTAATAAGAACCACGGCACGCGTCATCGTAAATGACTCTACCTATATACATCTACCTATATATATATATATATATATATATATCTACCTGTCTATGATTTTAAAACGAATGTATCTTCGAACCATTTAATTAGTAACTATACCTACCGTAGGTCGTTGCCACAGAAGGTTTAATATTGAATTCTCTTGTTAAGCATTGCGATTTCATTATGACATTTCTGTATTTCTGCGAAAATGTTCCACAGTGGTTCGGCATACCTGCATATTGTACTTGGTTATGACATGGTTGCAAGTTAAAATATTTATTTACTAGAAACTAGAATTTCGTTTCGTACAAAACTTTTGTACTTAATTATAAAAAATCTCATGTTTAAAATTATTTGTTACATCAACAAGAATCTCAAAAAAGTTCTAAACCTAACAAAGCTTTTAAAAGGCTTCACGTTTACGAGTGGATCGTAAATAGCGCACAAAGACCGAATGAACGATATCTATTAAACAAAAGCATTTTAATATGGCAAAACAGAGCAACAGAGGCAGTTCTTAGAATTAGATAAGTATGTCAAAATTTAGCTATTGTCTCCCTATTTTGATATCATTCAATTTAAATAATGTTCATATACTAATATACGTAAGTGAAACGGATTTTTTTTGCATCGATTTCATTCTAAAACTAAAATACTAGTAGGAAGACAATAGTGCAATAATTACAGAACGCGCTATTGAAACTGCGACTTAAAAAGCACTCATTAATTTCTTAAAATCGTCGGTAGTGCCTGGGTAGGTGAATGGTGTGACAGTAATCCCTTAAAGTTAAAGATAAACTAAACGAAAGTCCGGAATTTAGATAACGAGGAAACGCGAGTGTAAAATCGCACAGCTAGCGTGGATAAGGAAGCGATCGGCATAGTCCGAGAAAATCGATGTCGGCACCCCTCATAGTTTGCATGGCCCTCGTGTCCGGCCGATAACTGCGTACACTGCGTACCACCCCCACGAATACCAAAATGACCACTGCTTACAACCCCTCTTCCTCTATTTACTATTCACGAGGGCAACTTGTCGTAGCTACATGCCGATAGCAGTGTGCAATGTCCGAGTTTGGAGCGAACGCTGCAGAGATGGTGGTTCGATGTGTTTAGAAAAAATTGAAGGAACCGCGCCTGTGAGCCTCCCCCGCTCCCTACCCCTTCGGCCGTCCACGATGCAAAATTTTCAGTGCCCTGCGCGGTACCCGGTTATCGCGATGATAGGTATTAGTTTTTTTTTGTGGTTCGTTTGAAATTACTTACCATCCGGGGTCGAACACAAAATATGTAATAATATTGTAAAAAAAATTGTTGCTAATGAAATAGGTAAAAAGTTTATTTGCGTAAAAATCGATTTGACTTTAAAAATGTCTTGCATGCATGCAAGCAGGGCCTCGATTGCAGTACTACAGACTGCCAATTGTATTGTGTGTAAATGTCCAGGGCGATGATAATTCAGAGTTAAAATTAGGCTTTGTATTACTATACACAATACGATTTGCAATGGTACTGCAAGTGGGACTATCCATGCAGGACTTTGACTTACCTAATCCTTCAGAAGATTAAAACGGATCGTTCGTTGTTTCATTAGAAATAACTTTAGGAAAAAAAAAACTTAATAAAGGCTTTTCGTGCATGTAGTGTCTAACACTACTCAAAAGAAAATGGGGACCACGTGAGTTTCATTGGTAAAACCGTAAAACGAAACAATTAATACTTACATAAATAATTCTTTATAGGGTTCCTTGTCTAAAATTGCTTTTATTAACTAAATACGCACACTTATCATTCAATTAAATGTATTCAGATAAAAAGTAGGGCCGCTTGAGCGTCCTCAGTAAAATAAAATCATACTAAAGTACTTAGTAATGCGTACGTATCAACAAGTTGACTTCAAAATTAGAAAAAAAAAATACTTAACTTCCATAACATTAATTCTGAGAACTACCTACTACTACCGCATGCGAGAAAGGCTATACCTTTACATAAGGGTTGAGTGTGTCTAGAGGTCTATGTTATTATGACGATCGCAAAGCAGTCAAAATTACTCACAATCCCAAAGACAAATCGGCAGTTATATTTTTGATTGAAGACTTAATTAATTTTGTTCCAATAATCCTTAACAGCATTTTGATGTAAACGCAATTATGCTGTTATTGTAATATGACCATAAGGAATAACTCTTTTAGTTTCAAGTAATTTTTTTACCAACTTCATTAATCCATGTCCGTTTATACATATAGTGTAATTGGTTCAAATAAAGAAAATTTAACAGTTTCGCATTATTCCGTGTGTTTATTGGTTTAAGTATAATTTGTGTGCTGAAATCAATTCATTTTTTACGTTATTTTCGTGTTACCAAAGCTTCTTTGAAAACGCCTAAAAGTTCAAGTTCTAAACCGTTTTTGGTCTATCGTGATAAGTGCCGTATTTGAGTTATCACTTTAATTAGGTACTGGAATATGTACAGACTTTTTTATAGTCCAATAATGAAAAACCACCTACACCTAGTATTTTTGTTATATTATATTTATTTTTGCAGTAAGTAGGTAGTTTCAGATTCCGAACTCGGCTTGGCTTGACACAAAATCGAATCTGTGCGTCCAAAATGAAAGCTATTTTGTAATTTTCACCGTTAATGGAGCTTATGGAGAATATATCGCTTACACGCGTCATGTTACTGAGAATTTGTGACGTTATCAGGTAAACGTTATTACGGTGGCAACTTACATAGGTAAGTACTTACCTACTTATAATGAATAAAGTATTTACACGAAGCATGATAAGTTTGGGAAAGTCAAAATAATTTAAAACCTACTTATAAAAAAACAATTTAGTGTTTCGGATAAGTAAAGTTATAATGGCATGCTAGAGAAAATATAAAAATAAAAGACTGCAACTTATAGTTTAAATACCTACCATACAAACTGGTTTAAAGAACATGCGACTTTTAGCTGTGGTTATAGATCCAGACAGCTATAGTCTCATATAGCTGTGCATAATCTGTTAACAGTTAATTTGATGACTAATGATAAATTTGTTATACCTAAACGCGAAAGTATTCATCGATGACTTTGTAGATATCTTTTGTTCTCACGTCTCAGGCAAAATAAATACCATAGGGTGCACTTTTGAAGTTCTAAATACGTACTTTAATTATTCAGTTAATAGACAAATTCTTTGCGACTGTTATTATTATTATGCCCAGAAAATTTCGAAGTAAATGATCGTACGCGTGGTATTTTTAAATTTGAGCATATGTAACAAAATTTATACAGTTTTAAATTATATTTTTAATAAAGACGATATTTTTTCCCTGCAGCTTGTCTTTTGAGACGTACAAACAAAATTTTAAATTTATAAAGTTTCGTCGCAGGGCTCTGTCCGCCCGCATTGTAAGGGTGGGTGCTATCGCTGTCCTACTCGGACGCAGCATCACCGGACATTTCGACCGGGCATTTCAATTTTGAGAAAGAGTAGGACCAGCCGCGTCCTCCGCGTCCCGCGCTCCGCCGCGGCCGTCTCGCTCGCTCCAAGGACGCACAAAAGGACGAAGAAGCGATAACTTCATCACCGCGCGGCGCTCTCGCTCGCACGCACGCCTCGGTGGGGGACGACGTTGCGAATTGTTATTGAAGTCATGCCCCCGAAGGCGACTTCGGGAAGGCTGTCAGTTGCTACTAAACGTCCGCTCGCAACGTTCGTTCCTACCCCGCGTTGACCCGAGCGGCCCTCTCTTCATACCGAGTTCCTCACGCTGTATAAACTTTACAACGTCTCGCGATCGGGTCTCAAATAAGTGCCAATTAGTTGTATGTTATTTATGTGCTTACGTTAAGGACTTAAATCGAGACATTCCGTCAAGTGATTAAAACTTATTAAAAACTTTTACAATTGAATAAAAACAGTGCAAAATATTTAGTGAGTCACAGTGGTAGGAGTGAAGTTGGACTCTGCAAGTTTGTTTGGCCGGTGCGCGAGTCGCGGAGTGTTTATCGCGCGCACGTGGCCGCGCCGCCCGCCCGCCGCCCGCGCGCGGAAATGCCGCGAAAAACTTTGTTCGACAACAGCGCCGCAGCCGTAGTATAAGGCGAGACGAGGGGTGACGCGCGACCATGACTTTAACCTGTAGCGCCTGATTGATGCAGTGCAGACTTCATGTACGTCGAGAAGTGTACTGTTGCTTTTTTATTATTTTTTTTTCGTTGGAGGAGACGGTGTTCTCCGCTGGATTGATGATTTAAATGGCTAACAGCAGCGCAGTGTCGTCGACTTTACCGTCGAGGGATTATCATTGTGATGTTTGTGATCTCTACCTGGACACTGTTGATTCGTTGAAGGTACATTTGCAGTACCATAAAGAGAACTTGTACGCGAAGTGGAGTTCGCAAAACTCACAAAATGATTCAGAGAACAACAACGGTACAAAAGTGAAGAACGAGACGACAGTATCGGCGCCGGCCGACTCGAGTGACACCATGATCACCAAGCCGAGCCCCGAGTTCCAGCAGCGGGCAACGCCGGAGACTTCGACGCAGTTCCCTCACCCGGCGACTCCCCAGAGTTACCACAGCGCGCCTTCGCCGTACCAGAACCCAGATCAAACCAACTTTTCACCTGGAGCGCAATTCGGTAACAGCTATTCACATTCTGGATTTCCTCAAAGTCAACACCCGGATCAAATAAATTGGGAACAGTCGCAATACAACCAAGACTATCACAAGCCGAACCGCTTCCATCCTTACAATATGCAAGAAAGGGTTTCGCAAGTGTCATCGTCGAGCCCTTTGTACGGGCAGCCTTTGAACCAGCCGACGCCATCTCCCTCACCGAACCAGTGCGACAAGTGTGGCTTTGTGTGTGACTCCGCGGTGCAGCTAAACGAACATTGTAACTCTGCCCATGCGGGGTCAAGTGCTCCTACGACGGGCTCGTTACCGTTTCAACAATTTCCATCAAAACCGTACAACAACTCCGGCTACCAGAATGATAACGCAAAGATTAAAGAGGAACATGAGGAATCTTCCGACATACTTGATCTGGATTCGCAAAAAGTAGTTTATCAAGGCAATGAAGGTGAGCAACCGAATTCCTCTTACGATCAGGCCGCTACTCAAGGCCGTGAAGTCAACTCTCGTACTGTACCTATGATGCCATGGGAAACTCAGAAACTTTACAGCAATCCTCAGCTCAACGGCGATGTTTCCTTGTTCAAAGATCAGAAAATGTTCGGTGAAAAGGCTTACACAACAGAAACCAAAATGTTCCATCAGGAACAGAAATTTCCCTATGCTCAAGATAAATTTTTAGCTGTGCACCATGACCAAAAGCCTTCATTCATGCATGTCGACCAAAAGATATATCCTGGTGTTCAAATGCCACCCCTCACTGATTATCCTGGTTCTGTAGCTTCTTCCAACCCTGACATGAAACCACCTTATCGGCCGTATGATTCGCCAGCAGCGCCTCAGATAACAAGCACACAACCAACCAATCAAGCGTCATCAGCTATGCCATCTATGGGTGGAAAAGGCGCCAATTGGAAATCAAACGAAGCTAGAAGACCCAAAACTTACAACTGTACCGCCTGTAATAAATGGTTTACCAGTTCAGGCCATTTAAAAAGGCACTACAACACTACGTTGCACAAAAACGCAGTCAGGTCGTCAGGCCAACCTGACCCAGCCACAATGCCGATATCGAGCCACCACCACCCCAGCCGCGACGCGATACAAGCGCGCGCGCAGCAGCAGGCCGCTGACTCCAACACGCAGAGCCCCGTGCCCTCCGAGGATGGCCGCAGCGTCGAGGACGTTGCGCTGCAGTCGCCGTACGCCTCGCAGAGCTTCGACCGCTCCCATCGTGTCGCCACAATGCAGTCTAAGTCGCCATACACGCATCTTCAACAGGGTAATTTAGATAATAATTTCAGTAATAATCCATTAGCCAACCACCCTTTACAGCATCAACCTGGGTCTCATCCGCTCAATATAGGTAGTCAACCACCAGGTATAGGGAATCCAGTGGACAATAATCATCAGGGCACGAAAGGAATCCCAATAACTACAACTGGGAATCCCCCAAACGGGGAAGCAGGTCCCTCTGTTTCTCAAAATCACCATATGAGGGGCCTGCTATCAGTGTCAACCAGCAATATTACAACTCCAGCTCTAACCCAGACTACGCCAGCGCTTACACCGCACACGCTGCCGCCGTTCAGTCATTTGGGTGTCAACCCGTACAATCCGAGGTCTACGGATCCTTTGGGGGCTTCGGTTCCGGACCCCACGCACACCCCATTATATTTGGGTCAGAATTTTCAGCAGACTATAGCGCCGAACTACCCAAACGGGATGGCCCCCCACGTTATGGATATGGCTATCAACAACCTGCCTATAGCCAATCCGGCTACTTTTGGTGAATCATCGCCTGAATCAGCCGAAGTATTGGAACAAGATGCGTCGGACCAGCATGCTAGCGGTAGACTACCGAGTTTCGCTCAGCTGCAGACACAGCGGTTCGGCGTGTATGTTTCTAACTACATCACATCACCTAACGTGGGGGGTCAAGTTATTGCTGATGAGTCGACTGCCGGTTACATTATTGTCGATCCGGTTCACGCTCCCTTGCAATATACTAATATCGAAATCGGTGGACAGAGTATGGATTATGAATATAGTTTAGCACCTAGACCAGTTAAAGAAGTCGTTTCTTACAATCCCGAACATGTTAAGATTTATCCGTACGGTTACGCTGTGGGTGGGAAAACAATAAAACGTGAAGACGATGTTTTGCGCACTAACTCTAGTGAACTTCAAATATTAAAAATAGAGGATATCATGGATTACGCTAATAAAGAAAACTATAGTTTGCAAATGAAATCCCCTGCTAGCCCTGAGAGTGCAAAAGCCGACAATGAAAGCCGGACCTCTCCGTTGGTGTCGTCGACGGTGTCGAGCACGCCGCTGGCGGAGCGGAACTCGCTGAAGAAAGGCGTGCCTGCCGCCACCGTGCATAAGTGCTATGAGTGCGATAAGCTCTTCAACAAGGCGTGCTACCTAACGCAGCACAATAAGACTTTCCACTCGGGAGCTAAGCCCTTTAAATGCGACCGTTGCGGTAAACGTTTCTCGGACGACGTTTCTTACGACGGCCATTACAAGAAGCACGCAGACAATAAACCTTTCAAGTGCGTCGAGTGTCCCAAGTCCTTCAATCACAAAACGGACTTACGGCGGCACATGTGCCTGCACTCGGGCTGTAAGCCGTTCGCTTGCGACCACTGCGGCAAGGGATTCATAAGAAAGGATCACATGATAAAGCACTTCGACACTCACATCAAAAAGAACATGCGCACGTCATCCATGTCTTCGGCGTCGTCGACGTCGCCGTCGTCATCGTCGTGAACGCTTCGCGGTGTTTCTATTTTGTCTCTGACAGAGACAAAGGCGTCGTGTAGACATATCATTTAAATTTTACAAAGTAGCAACTTTGCAATAAAGTTTACCTTTTTAGTAGGATTGTAGTTTTATGTCTTTAAATCAGGACGTTTTGTTACGGATGTAGTGCAGGCGCAGTCCGCGCCGAAGCGCCGCGCGTCGGCGCGGGCGCACGCATCCAGTTCGCGGGCTTAGTTTTTGTTGTTCATTCAACCTAACCTTGTTTTCGGCGCAAGGTGACTTTACATGCCTGGGCGTCTGAGCTCCTAAACGTGTAATTACATGACGGAATCATATTCCGCGCCAGTTATTTGGTAGACGAGACCATATCATTCTTACATATGAATTACAACAAATATCAAATATATTAGGAAAATATTCCACGTGAGCGGACAATTTATACATATACAATATTCATTATACATTGTTTTTACTATTAATATATGCAGCAACGTTTCTCGGTTGTCATGTTAAATAAAAGAGTGTACGTATTGTACACCGGTTAAATATTTTTTGTAAATACTATAATATTTGGGACTTATTTGCCAGACATGATAAGTTAATTACTAAGATATGTTTTTTTTCTCAATTTTCTTGATTAAGGATTTAAAATGAATAATAACTTTGAACAAGAATAAGACAAAATAACAATTATGAATAAGATTGAGTCGCATTATCGGGACTGGCACCTGCGCCTGCGCCTGACAGCGTGCGCCCCGCGCGGCGGCCAAGCTGGCTCCCGACCCGATCCGGGCCCACTCTCTAAGCCGTAGCGTTTTGTTCTAGTTATAAATTTTCTATTGACTTGTATTAATATTTTCCCGGTGCTTCCTATTATTATTTTTCTGTTAAAATTTGTTTAAATATAAGCTAGTTAACTACTTTGTTTAAAATTCGGAATGTTTTTGATTAAACTAATTTATGTCCGATTTAAGTTACCAATTTGTTATTTGAACGAATTTAGTTTACAAACATTCCTGTTTCGTTAGTGGTAGGAAAGTAGTCTTCCTGAACGTTGCCAAATTAATACCGCCAACTGTCTGTTGCGAAACGATTTAATTTAATAAGTTTTAGCTTAATAATATCTAATGAAATTCTCTAGCAATAATTTGAATAATAATAATGTAAATGTTTTATTTGTATAGTAATAAATACAATTATCACGATTGATTAATGTACTTAAAATTATAAGTCAATCATTGAATCTTTGTACATAAGTGTGAGGAAAGGATTGTTTGAATACATTGTCAGCATATCATGGCCGTAATGCGCGGTTGTTCCGAACTGTCCCGCTCGCTGGTTCGCCTGACTGTGCGCTCGCGCCGCCCACGACTCGGCCGCGCCGCTCGTCTCCGCGCGATATTCTTGGCCCGCACCAGCGACCGGCGTACAGAGAGACTTTCGCTTATCAATCCATATCATTGGTCTATTAGCAAATTTAGAACCTACACAATATTCATTTACTTTGGACTAAATGTGCAATATGAACATTATAATGGAAATAATTTTGATAATGTTTGTATTTGAATGTTGATTATATTGCAGAAGTATTTTTATACAAATAGAATAGCACTTACAATGTTGATCTACCTCATCAGTGACTATATCTAATGAAAAGCCAATATAATCATATTAATTATACAATGTTGTTTTGTTCGATGAGAAGCAATAACTAATTATCATACATTTTGGACCCAGTTGGCCTACCTCCTAGATATGAATAAATTTCTAACATGTTTTGTACAATATAGAAGATAAGTGGAGACTACGCCCGCTGTAGAGCCGGCGCACGCGTCTAGGCACTTAGTTTATACAAAGTACCTTCGCAATTTACTAAATTTGTAAACATACGTACAAACTGTTTTAAGCAGAGTAAACAATAAAATATAAGTAATATTGTTGAGAAAAAATTTGTATAACAGAAGTTTTCTTCATAGCAATAATTTAACAAAATGACACAATTAATGAAACTTAACTACCTCATGTAACGAGTAATAGGATTAAAGTGGTGTTGTGAGGGAAACCGCCGGCCGCCTCGCTCGCCCGCCGCCGCCCGCGCCGACTACAGCTTGCCTTCCTCTTCCTCCCTAGTTACTGTCCGCGTCCGTAGTCGCGCGGCAAGCGACCGCGCCGCGGCGTCCGCGGCGCCTGCGGCGGCGGCGCGAGCGGCTCGCTGCCGCCCGCTGCAGATAAATATATTTTAGTAGAAATGGTTATCTTGCATACCGTTTAAAAACACACATTTAGATGTATCCGTTTCATTTTCACAATGTAAATATAAAATAACGATAAATTTGTTATTTATCATATTCTATTATCGTATTCATCGATAGACTTATTTTGAAATAAGTTTAACGTAGTGATTACAAGTTTATAACAATAGATTATAAGGATAATATGATGTAAGATTCTTGTGATGATGATTATGTTTGTGTAAAACGTTTAATTTAAAAATCAGTTACCAGATGATTTCTGTTACTTTGAGTTGAGTAAAATTGGGAAAGTTATATATGGTAAGACGTTGTTTTCTTGAATTGTTCCCTTGTCCAATCGAATCGCTGCGCTCGAGCATGTGGCAGAAACGAGCACGGCGGGCAGTTACATTGGAGATTTGTTTACAGTAAGCGTAGCGCAAATTTTACTAGGTGTCTTCTGGCCGGGCGGCGCCCGCGCGCTCTCCGGCCTAGACACAATTTAGTCCTAAGTTTTAATTATAACTACCCTAGAGTAATGCGACAGGTCTTGTAACACCGCTATGGCGAAATATTATTTAGTGTGATTGCTTTGCGTTCGATGTGTTCACGTGTCCGTACTTAAATATCGAGTAAAAATATTGTCATTCTAGTTAACGAAATGTGATACCTAGTCCTTAACTCACATTACACCACATAAGTTAAGTATGTACGGTGAACAAATCTATTAAATTTGATTATGCGAAAGAGTGCCTCTTTCCCGCCTCGCGACTTTGTTGTGTGCAGTCTGTTCTAGGTCGCGCTCGCGGCTCGCGGGCGCCGGCGCCGGACGAGTTCGCGCGGCTTGCATTGTATTACGATTGTCTTGAGCCAGAGGCTGACTGTACCTACCACTGTAGCCGGACTTACTCTCCAAGTATGTAACAATGTTATATTATAAACATGTAGCTTTAGTGGTTGTTTCAGATCTGTCAGTAAATATAAATTTAATGTGATATCGTTGTTTCATTTCCCTTCTTCCTGCTGCTATTTGCGAATGATTTGCTAAGCTCCCTGTCATTAGGTGTACTTACGGTGAACTATCATTTCTTAACTAATCTAAGTTAGGTACCTACCCGTAAAATCTACAATTTAAATTTTTGAACCTATACTTCGTTTATTTTATCATTAGAAAAAGGTTAAACACTCTTGACGAGTCGTTTAATTGTAAAACGCTTTTAAAAAAATTAGTATTAGGTACTTAGGAAACCATTAAGGCCGTTTATACCTGTTGAGCTGGCAACGTTGCATTTTTACAATGCAATACAATAACTCTTTATTGCACACCAACACAGTAAGCAGTACAGAAAACACAGGTATATACATAGACATTTTCTAAGGTAAGCAATAGGCGGCCTTATCGCTTCAGAGCGATCTCTTCCAGGCAACCTTTACAAAGGACAGAAATAAGGAATACATTTTAGCAGGTGGTGCAATTTACAGTAGATTAGAGCAGTATCAAGAATATATAAAACTAACATATACAATACACATACACAACAGATCTAAACAGATAGATAGGTAGATTTTTGTTAGTTTTTCTCGATTACTCCATAAAAATTTAATGAAAATTAAAAATGTGTTCTGTTAGAACTGTTCTTAATATAAGTTAATGTGTCTGCTGCAATAATCGAGAAAAACTAACAAAAATGCAACGTTGCCAGCTCAGCAGGTATAAACGCATATACTTATAGCGGTATATTTTTGTGACTTATTTATCAAAAATATTTTTCAGTAAAAAGGCGCATCAAGATCGCTTACCTTCTTTCTAATGATAAAATAAACGAAGTATAACATCTACTACTTTGGTTTTTGTAAATTATAGTTTTTCAAACATAACATAACTCGACTTTCAGATATGACATGTACGAGTAACAACAATCCGTACATTATGCATACAACATACAAAACTCTGTCACAGAGCGAACAAACTATTCACGAACTTAGGTATGTAGATATCCACAAGCTAGATAAAATTTAGGAACAGTTTTTTTTTACGGATTTAAAACTTATTATGAAAATATGAATGAGCCGGATCGCTACCAGTTTTTATATCGTTTATTTAGTATTCAGTACAATCAGCAGAAGAAACTGAAGTGTCGAAGAGAACAGAATGATTCACACATAAGGTACTTTTGTCAAAAAAAAAACTACTTATTTTTAAAAGTAGTTAACTCTTTATGGTACAAAATAAGTAAACAAACTCAATTGACAAACTTTACATAACATAAAGACAATATTCAATGGCTGGGGCAGGCGTGCGCTGCGCCCTGCGCGCTGCTTGCTGGTCTTGGGTCCGTCCATCCGATGGATCTGAATTTATGACGTATTTTTTTATTCACAAGCTTACAATTGTAAGAAAAAAGTGAGTTTGTGAAAGTTGAGGGACTTGTACAGTCGAGTTCATAAACTTGTGAGCAAAAATTTGATCAAAAATGTCTGAACACGCTTCTACGCTGTTAACAATGGAGTTGTGATCAGATATTTTTGATCAAATTTTTGCTCACAAGTTTATGAACTCGAATGTACTCTTTCCGACTTCTTGGATGTAGGAGGAGGTGGTTTGGTTGCAATAGAATAGGTAAACTAAACATTATCTATATTTACATGCGTATCAGCATAAAAAAAATAAGATAATAGCTGTTACTTTGAGCAAAATAGGTACCCACATTATTTTCTAGGTGATGGGAGGGAGATAAAGATCCTACGTAGGTATTATGTAATTATCTAATAATTGCTTATTTAGGAATGTACCTACATGTGTACTTTGTCGTATGCTCGTCCAGCAACATGCTAATTTCTTTACAAATGTTGTCTGCATGTTTGTTGAATAAGACCTTGTATTTGTGATCTCCCCAACTAGTATTGTAGCAATTGCGAACGACAATCATGTAAGCCTAATATACCTAGGTCCCGCTGTAGGGCGTAGGCTTCTCGATTGGGGACTTCATATACACCATTGCATTTCCTCCCAGGTGTGTGCAAGTTCACTCACGATGTTTTCTTTCACCGTAAAGCTCATGGTAAATTTTAAAACGACAATATTTTTCAATAAAAATCCCGAAAATATACAACACTTAGGTAGGAAAACAATTAGTAAAAACACAGAATAAGTAATAGTACTACCGTAAAAAGTATAGCTCTGAATTTATCTCAATCTTCAACCACAGTTACATTTGCCTATTAGAGATAGAAACACAGTAAAGTGCCGGTGCAAAAGGTATTAAATAATGAGTTTTAGTTTCGTATTCAGAGCTTGAAAATTACAGTTAGATATCGCACAAATAAATTGTCCCTATTAAGTACCTACTTAATATGAAGTAAAGTAAAAGAAATACTACTATGAACATTCGACATCACAGCAGCTAAACGCAGCAGCGGTCCAAAGTGGGTACCAACATCGACACTATTTTTCAAAAAGCTCGTACCTCAAAATCGATAATTTTTCTGAGCGAACATTATGAATTTATGAACATCATTTCAAGGATTAATTTTGTTGACACATTGATTTGAGATACGAGATTTTTACGAAGTACCTAGTAACGAGAGGCACTGACGTGTTTTAGAGTGAAATAGTGCTCACAAACATGTTTTTGAACACCTTGTCCGCTCTGATATATTTGACATAGGTATACAACCAATGACATTGTGACCTAATGCGGAACGTTTTGACCAACAATGTCGCCGTGATAACAAACACAAGCACCCGAAGATAAAGAAGAAGCAGAGGGTGAGTACCTATGAATATCAATGTAAGTATTCTCACCATATTCTCACCTTACAGATCGATTCATAAGAAGAGCTGGCACAAATGGATTGAATGAGTAAATTAAAGTATCTGCGTGTTACCTATTTGAAGGGTGCCGGGAAAGAGTGCCACCCCTATTTGAATACACTTCACACAAATATGAAAATATTATGCATCTGTCATTTTCAAACCAAAATGTCTAAGTGCCTGCTCTTGTGAATCGATCTGTACTACTCGTACTTCAAAAAGTAGTTGTATACAGTACAAGGGCTCTTGAGTTTCATATGGTTTCATCAATAACAAGTTGTATTCAATTTGTTCTGCATTATATCGAAGTTTAGAAATAACAATATTTATCTGTTTTCCATTTTTACCAATGAAACTCATGGCCTCTATTTTCTTTTAAGTAGTATGTGTAGGTACATACATACTATCATTCATGAGTAACGGGCTGTTTATATGTCCTGAAACTCTCCGTAAACTCTTTATCTACAAAGCAAAATGGAATGAAAGTTAATTAATTAACAGGATAGAAGTATTTAGTAACTGATTTGAACGAACAAAGCAGAAATTATTTTGCATCTTTCATATTAACTATTATCATCCTTGTTAGTATCTATTTATTAAGATTTATTCAATGAAAAATAAGTCATTGTTAATCTCTGTTCACTGATCACTGTTTAATTCAATCTTAAATATTTACACACTTTCAAATTACCATCTTAGGATGTCGACAATATTTAGCTTGAACAAGAAGTATTACTTACATAGAAAATAAAAATATAAACTTGACAGACGTAATTTAACCACCTTTTGATAAACGTCCGACTTTAACTTTATAATTAGCTTTTTAGTCCCATTCATACGAGAAGTAGTTACTAGTATTGTCCAAACAAGACGTGAAGGTATAAATATATTGAGTCGAGAGTACTGAGGCTTATTCAAATACCTACACAATACCCCATGCCCGCCCGTATCATCAGTCACTACAGTCTATGTAATATTTGCTGAATTAATCATTATATTAATTGTTATGGAGTGTCTTGTTTTGGAATATTTCAAGACATTTCACTTTAATTTTTTGACTCAAAGTGTAGTTACGGTTTTGATGCGGTACACTTTAAACATTTTGTTAACCACAATTAAAGATACCCGAAAAAAAATCAGGGGTGTTCATTCCAACGGAACCAACCACCCGCTAAAATTTGATAACAACGATCATAAACAGAAAAATAATTAAAAGGATGCGTGACACAGTAGATATACGATTCAAGTAAGGAACAATTATAATCTTCGTTCAGTACCTACTAGTTCAGTGCTCATCTTTCAATTACCACTTTTTAACAATTATTTAAACTTTTTAGTTAAAAAAATAATATTCGCGTCAGTCTCAATTTTACTTCCATGTTTTTAAGACAGTCGTCGCGCTGCCATAGAAATGGCACTGGCCATTAAACTTGTCTGTCCCTTTGTTCCAGGCACCTTCAGGTAGAAAAACCGCTTACTAAGAGAACTCCGGAACAATGACAGTATTGAGAAAAATAAATAATTATTTAACAGATTTTTCTGGAATAAGAAGCTTTTAGAAGAAACTAACACGTTCAGCAGTAACAAACAGCTTGTTAGCACACAAACCATAGCAAACTATAGAGGCTGTATTCGAGTTGGTCACACGCGTTATTGGCGTACAAGGCGAGAAGTTTTGTCTCATTCTTGTGCACGACACTTGCGTGTAAGAGTGAGATAGAATTCCGTTTGGAATGTGCAACAATATGACATACGCACGTGTCGAATACAGGCATGGATTTGACGGAGGATTATAATTCTCTCTAGGCCCAGTTGTAACTTGCGTCTATGTCACATAAAAATATTAATCAGTGGCGATACATTATAAAATATTTCCGGCCTATGTCTTAATATTCCTACGAAGCTTCTAAATTTAAAGAAGGCTGGTAGATGGTGAAATACGAGTATGACCGCGCTGCCGTACAAAAGATTTCAACGCGAGCGCGGAAGGATAAGCAGAAATACCTGGCATTTTTTTGTAGATATTTGATTTTAACATTCTGGTGTTTCAATTTTAACTTAATATCGTTTTAGTTTATTTTGAAATCACAGATGGACTTTAAAAAATAGAGCAACAAAAAATTTAACCGACTCCAAAAAAAACAATTAAAATAATTATTTACCAGTGAAGTCTTTGAGTCACTGCCTTGCAATCAATTTATGTACGAAATTACATTTGAAAATTACCACGATGTTAACTGTGTAGTATTACATCGTGTGCGTAAAGTTTCGTAACTGCCGCCGTGGGAACCGAACTGCGACCCAAGCCCTCGCACACCGAGAGGAGGTCTGTGCCCTGTAGTGGGACGTACCTACACAGGTCAAGATGATGCAATGATGATATTTTTGAGAGGTGATCTGAGCCCAGCATTGGTTCATAGGTACATGTATAACTGTTTTTATGTACCTACGTGCAAGTATTGGGTGACTTAAATAAAAAAATGTAAGTACTTAAGTGGTTTAAATAAGGTTATAATTATTTATCACAAAAGCTTATAGGGTATTATGGGTAGGTACTCATGAAAGGGCTGTGATTAAAGAATTAAACAAGTATATTTCATTAAAGTACTAATCCTATTGGTATTATTGAGTACGATAGCAAGAGCTTATTAACTTTAATATTAATTGTAAATATGTAGCACTAAATGTATCATGTTAATCTAGATAGACATTCTTAGTTGTATAATAGCTTTGGTCATCATAGATTGTGTTTCAGTTTGTTCTATCCGAATTGAAAATCCGTCCAAAATGAGCAATGTTTTTTTAAAGGTGATTACTAAATAGCTACCACATTTAATAAAGCCCCAAATATGTACAGTTGACCCATTTTGTTCCTGACCCACTGGAGAACGTTCTCACAGAGGTAAAGTGTCATAATGAATCGTCAAGCCATTGGCATATATGCCGTAAGGTACATTAGATGTCGATGCGTCAAGCAATGCGATGTCACTATGACTTTTTCTACGAAAAGGTTCCACAGTGGGTCACGGTTCAGTTGGTTTGATAGTACACATCATGTCTCCGTAGCATTTTTAACTATGTTGCAAATTGCAAACAATCATTCGAAGATAGAAATTGATAGAATAAACATATCTACTAATTAATAAAATTCTCATAATAGAGGTCTTTGAACAGGATGCTACACAAATAGTTCAAAGCATTAAGTTATTCGAGACGTTGAAAGCGAAGTGCGCTCGCGCCGTGGTCGGTGGCACGATGACCTACACCGGTTTCGCTTTCGTTCGAAGGTCACTGAATCACTGCCGGCGCGGTGTTAGGGTTGCTACGTACGAAACTGGCATTGCAACAGTTTGATGCACTCAGAAGCTGAATCGATTATTTTGTGCAGACAAGCACTGACATGATTTTCAGTTTTATTTCGTTTGTAATAATCTACCTGTTTACGACGGCCGGCTGGTTAGTCAACCTGACTACGAAGATTGAGGTCCCGGGTTAAATCCCCGGTCGGGCAGTTATTTCTATGAAAAATAGTTGTTTAATATGTATTTAAGTATGTATCTATCTTATAAAGTATGTTTTATCCGTTGTTCTCGTGCCCATAACATACTTAACACAAGCTTTGCTTACTTTGAGACAATGTCAACCAGTGTCACGTGTCTCAAGATGTTTATTAATATCAATTTTATTTATTTCTTAATTTCAGTAAAAGAAAAAAAAGTAGATACATATATAATCTTTTTTAAAGATTTGGTTTTTCCAGTCATTTTGGTTGTCAACCTCAGAATCAGCAAGGTTGTGGGATGCATCAAGGTCATCAGCCTTTTGGCAGTTACTTTACATTTCTGAGTGAGGCACAATGACCCCTTTGCGATAATTAGACAGCTAGCGGTTTTGCATGCAACTACTATCAGATCAACTGAATCACGACCCCCCACACAACCTTTCCACAGAAAAAGTCATAGTAAGATCGCATTGCTCGACAAGAAAAATATCACTGAACATTTACTATGAGAACGTTCTAACGTGGGTTAGGAATCAAATTAATGGTTCAATAGTACTCTTAATTTGTACACGAGTGGCGTGTGGAGTGAACTTTTTTGTGCGTTTGTTAGTAGAGTTAGCTAAGTCATACTTGTCGCCACTGATGTCACGTAAAATATTTAGGCAACCCGGTGGAAAGCGAGTTGTTACAACGTCACGCCACTGCCCAGTAATAAGACATATTATCATGTAATTTTGAATAAGTTTTGATTATTTGATCGTATTTACTGTGCAACATCTTCATAAAATATCTGTACAATTCCTGACGTGTAGCAACCCTATTTGCGATCGACGCAAACGCGTTCCGATACATGTTTTACAATTCTATATAATATTCTAAAAACTAGTGTGAAAAAACTTAAAACATCGAAAAAGCCTGCCGTACTATCGTGTAATTTATTGATTGAGGCGTTAATTTGCGAGGTCCATATCAACTACGACCTTTTCTGCATGAAAACACATGTGTCGCGCAGATGTAGTTGTCTTGCACATGTGATAGCAGATTAGCAAGATAATAGGTTATATTGTACATATGATTATATATTGATATTTGCAGGAAGGTAATGTTTACTATGCCCAGCGGCATATTATGGCCAATTAAGATTGGTTTCATATCTAACTTTAGTGATATAAAATTTGCGTCGTTAAATTGAGGCTGACAAGGACATGTAAAGAAATTAAAAACGGTCTTAAGTAAAGTCACTGTTTCCGACATATTCCAGGAAAAAGCTGTGTTATGTTATGACACATTCAATGTAAGATGTAGTATGTACAATCAAAGAAACTGAATCGCGTACCTGCATGGAACCTTTGTGCTACTGATGTCATATTGACATTCCATGCATCTGCCAGAGAAATCATGGCGAAATTACGCCCGCCCAGTCGAGGGTAAATATATCTATACACTCATAGCGTCAAATATAATATCGACCTTATGTTTAGTGATATAAAGGTGAATAGATATTTTTGACGTCTTGGTAACTTACATATATTTTATGCCCTTGGCTGGACCTAGTAGTTATCATTGCCCCGAGTTTCATGCGTATGTCACAACGGTACGGTCAAGGAAACTGAATCATGCAGCAGGCAGGGTGGAACCTTTGTGCTACTCATGCTGAAGTCATGTTGATATCCCATATATTTGCCAAAGAAATCACTGTGAAATCGATTATGAAAAGGTTCCAGCCTGATACGTGATTCAGTTTCCTTGACTGTACGTATAGGTATGAATTTCCGAAACAGCTTTTTTTTTCAATATCATATACCTATATCTTGTATAGCTATATATATAGGGAATTTCGGAAACGGTTCTAACGCTTTGAATGAATTTTGCTATGTCGGGGTTTTATAGGGCGTAGGTACACTCGATTCAGCCTGGTCTAATTTCTGGAAAAACACTTGTTTTCGAATTTTGAAAAAATTGCCGATACCGCTGACTACGCTCTTGGCAGCGCCAGCCTCCGCGCTGCCCTACCCCAGCCTGACCGTGCGCGCGACGTGCTCGCGCCGCGCTCCTGCACGCCATGCAGTATCACACTCATTTACCGACCTTAGGCTTCATGACAAGAAAATTAGTACGGGCAATGACTCATTTACCGACCACGGGTTTCATGACAAGCACATCAAGGTCGAGGGTTTTATTTGGGGGGTTGCAACCAAGGTAGCCTTTTTACGAGCAAGTGTGATGAAAAAAAACTTGAAAACAACACGATTTCATACATACCTAAGTATATTGATAGCAAACGTTGTTATATATAAGAAATGAGTATTGAAAATAAAAGGATACCCTGTATCGCTACCTATCTATCGCTCATTAAAAATAATAAATTTGAATTTAAAACTTCCTGAAACTCAATAAAATTTAATTTTTTTGTGGTTGAGAGGCTTTCTAAATCCTTCATTTATTTGAGCATTAGAAAAAAAGTTAACCATCTTGACTAGTATTTTAATCCAAAACCGCTTTTAAAAAGTAGTACTAGTTATGAAAACAAAAGAACGTAAATGACTACATTATTATCACAAATTATTTGCTGCGACTTATTATTCAAATGCATTCAATAAAAAGACACGTCAATATCGCTTACCTCCTTTCTAATGCTTAAAAATAAACGAACTGTAGGTAGGTGTGCGATATGTTGGTAAGGCGTCAATAATATCTGGCCCTACGTACTAGTACACTACGAAGTGCAAACTTCAAACTTTGTATCTTGCCGTCCCGCTGACGCTTATTTTATTTAATACGAAAGTGAGAGGGACGGTTCGATACGAACTTAGATTTTTGAAGTTCGTAGTAGCCCCCTGAGTGAGGCTTTAGTAAGCGCACGAACATTCATCTCGATGCGCAAAAGATTCACATGAGGCGATAACCACGAGTAATTTATTCGGAATTCAATTAGTTTCCGGTCTCACACAGCTTTAGTTGATAACATAAATTACGCCGACTGGTCGGCTGGAGGCTTTGTTGCGGTTGGCTGTTCTTGAAATTTGTTTCCGAACCTCATGCGTGGTTCTTGGATCTATAAAAACTGGTTAAAATTGACTTCTCGAAAAGTTCGATGTAATCGATCGAAGCTAAAGTTTTTTGTGAGCTGGTATGGTACATTAAAATGTCATAGTTGAATGGGTAAGCGGGAAAGCTACAAAAGTTACAGAAGAACATACTTTCTACAATCTGATTGATCTTATTATTTTTACTATCACAAAAATGGCCAAAATTGGCGCTCCAGTAGTTACTAGATTAGGTAAAATTAACTATCAGTATAATTGAAAAATTTATTAGGTAAGTAGGTACCTACTATTTAAAATTTCAAATTATTGTCCAATCCACCATTACCTCTCGTATTTCGTTTTCTACATATATTTTTTACCGAATAACAGCAAAATCTACCTACTAGATACTGGCAAAATGTACCAACAAAGCCATATTTAAAAATAAAAAATACCTAAATAAAATAATTATTGATGGGAAAATTATTTAAATTAAGGGATCAATTTAAAAGATGCAAAATACGGATAAATGGCCATTGGTGTACTTAGTGGGTATAATTGTGCAAAATTTTTAACGAAATCGGTTTGTTTACATGTTTTAGGGTTCCGTAGTCCTACAAGGAACCCTATATAGTTTAATTCACCATTTTCGACCGTCGGTCCGCGATTTATCAAAGACTGCCACTGCTAGAAGGCTGTGATTTTGTATAGGTACGCGTATATTTCTTATCCTCATAACGCCGGTATTATGTAAAATTATTATTATGTTAAAAACGATAAAAGAATATTTTGAAATATATTTTTTTGGGGTTCCCCTTACACGTAAGTGGAGGCGTAAACCCATAGTGTGAGGGTACGTGTCGTTGGATAGGTTCCGTACTGCGCGTACGGAGAGTAAGTTGGTAAAAGGTTCCGTTTGGAAGCCCGAATGACACAAAATTAAACGAATATCAGGAATTGTTTAAGTTTCATTGAAGTACGGCGGGAAACTAAACCTAGCAATAAAGTGGAGTCTTGATTCTTAATAAACGTAAACATAGACTTGGCATTTACATTATTACATTTCATAGCGATTATTGTACCAATGCCCTTGTCCACAACTCCTGAATGAGTTAGTTGCCGTCTGTGATAGGAATTCTTATATATTAAGAGCATAGAAATCTGGTCTTTATTGTACCAATATTATAAATACGAAAGTTGGTGAGCATTAGTGTTATTTCTTTTTCATGCTTAAATGATTGGACAGATTAGATAGCTGAATCACGGGAAATATAGCTACTTTTTATTCCAATACTCCCACGGCATCGGAATTACTACATGACTAAAGACATGAAATTTTGCGTCGGTGTTCTCCATACGTAAATGAAAAAAAAGTACTATTTAATTTTCAGGTATTGCCACAGAAATTTAGTAAAATTCCGGAATTTAGTTCAACGGGTAAAGGCTAGTCTGTCTATAAATATATTGAGTTATTCTTTTTTTCCGTTTCATTATGAATCGAGTCCGAGTGTGGAGGATGGGTGTAAATGACCCATCGTACTTGAGACAGGGTCAGTGCCGCCGAACACTGACGCCATTATGTTAAAAAATTAATGCATTTTAAGTTAAAGCTTCGGCGGCTTAGGTTAATTCCTATTGAGAAGTATGATCCGCCATATTTGCAATTTTGTTATATTAAGGGGCTGTTTCACCATCCATTGATTAGTGTTATGCCGTCTCTATTTGTTTTGTTCGAATAGACGGAGACGGCATCACATTTAACCGTCCGTAACGCTAATCAATGGATGGTGAAACAGCCCCTCAATTGTGTAAGGTAGCTTCTGAGCAATTAATCGTTCATACAATTTTATACGACATGCACAAGTTTCTGTATATTTGTTCTGGAGTGTCGATATTCTACTTATGCATGTCAGGATCACATACAAATATAGTCAAGCTCAAGTAGCTTTGTTAC
>NC_133472.1:29534926-29552697 GCF_025370935.1 Choristoneura fumiferana | reverse complement strand
CCTGAAGCGTGGCCATAGCACCACCAAGTAACATGAGAGACCGAGGCAACCGAGTAGCTCATTTTACGGGCTACGCATATTTAAAAATATCACATTACAGAAATCGATGGAAGCTTAAATACTACGACTTATCTAACAGATCTGTCACTCTTTAAATAGCTGTCTTCAGAGCACATTGGAAAAGATTAATGTAGTCACTGGTGAAGTACTGATATTTAAATAAATGCAAAGCACTAAATATAGTTAGGTTTTCTAGAAAAACTAATCTATTGTTTCTGTCTATAGTGCAAATCTGTCCTGTCCACCTATTTGACGTTATTCAGTTGACTGACCAGTGTTGTCATTGTCACATACAATTTTGGCAAAACGGTTAGAGCAGGATCCAAAAATAAGTAGAAAATGGTAGAATTTGAATTGCAAAATAAGTAGATCTACCACTCAAGGTTATTACATTTTTAATGATTAAAAATGCGCATATAATGTTTTAAATGATTTATTCGTGATGTTAATTTTATAAATATTAGACTTAGGATCTCCACTTGATTAACGCGTTCCGTTTTAAGTGCTGAAATTACAAGATAGGCTAAATTCGATAGTAAGTAAGTAACATTTCATTATACACGTGGATAATGTTTACAATCGTATATTTTTGAAAAATATGTAGGTAGATTTGAGGCCATGGTGGTAGATAGTAGACGGAGGCGAAATAGGTAGATCTACGAAAAGTTAGTAGATGTGACAACACTGTGATTGACTGGCATGAAGTTAGCCACTGATGTATTTTAGCGAATTTCTGTGTTGCCTGTTTATAGAAAAAGTGCTTGGAGTGTTTTCTAGGCGTTTTCACATTATCCGAATCGATATCGATATCGATCGGACGACGATACGATGCGCAGGTATTGGAACGATTTAGTCGGAAAATATGTGAAAACAAATGAATTATGTAGATTAGGAATTTTATTTTTAACTCAGGGACTTTCTACATCCCCTTGCTATATAGTAATTTTGTCATCCCTTGCTATATTTAAGGCTGTATATTGTTAAGCTTATAGTTTTTTAAATTGTATATTTTTAGTTTAATTTCTAGTCACAGGCTCGCGACAAACCATGTCCTCGGTACCGCTCTGCTTTCAGAGCATGACATGAGTGCGTGTGAGCTAACTTTGGGGGCAGCAGACGTGAGCTTGCCTTCGGAATCAAAAGCTTAATGGTTGCTTGACCTGAAATGTATATTTCAGAATTATTATTATTATTTTAATTTACGACCGTGGAAGCATTCAACACTTCCACTGAACATAGATATAGGTAGTTAGTGTTTAGTTTTGTAACTAAGGGACCCCAGGATGTCTTGTATTATTATTATTATTTTGTATTTTTCTTAATTGTATGTTGTAGTTTTTAAGAATTTTAAATGACTACTAAGTTTTTTGCCATACATTCTTCTTGACAATGATGGTCTTTCCGAAAGCGCTGGTAGTTTAAAAACCGGCCAAGAGCATGTCGGACACGCCCAAAAATAGGGTTCCGTAGCCATGACGAAAAATTAACTAAGTAATATTTTAAAATATAATGACCCGGATAACTCACGTCTTAAAATCGAGTTTAGCTCGACATGTTTCGGGCTAATCCGTAGCCCTTCGTCTTCGGAGCAACGCGACTCAGCGGCTGCTGCAACACGTGCACTGCGCGCCGCAACTCTGGTCGCGCGACTACCCGACGAAACTGACACCGGCACACAACTACCCGCGTTTTCATCATCATTACAACTGTCAAATGTAGGGTAGCACACAACACTAACAACATCGCTCTGTAAAAGTACGTTCACACACACCGATGACGCAGCACGAATATTAACACCGTTTTCCAACTCGGAGGTACCGTCCAACCACTATCCCGGTTGAAATTCGGCGACGACTAATCTCGATGGCTTCACGCACTTCCGCGGAATGAAAAATTTCTCTCTCGACACTAAGATACCTTATCAAATCTGATATAGTGCGTCGAATCCGAGTTGAGTGCTCGCCAAGCAGACCCCTTGTGTCCTGTTTCTCATACTGTAACGGTTTCAAATGACATTTGCAGGCCGTCACTGCGCGAATACATTTTGAGTCACAATTATATCAGATTGATAAAAAAATATTGTTTGAAAAGCGCCATCTAGCAAAAATCACAGACAACTGTAACGTTACTGGGGCTCTAATTTAATCTAAGATAATAATTATACTGTTTAAGTATCTAATTACAATTTTAAATATCAGAGGGCGCTGTTATGTATAGGAAACTAATTAACATTAATTTATAAGTTATTTCCTGAAAATTGAGAGGGAACAAACATTCAAATTGAATGCAATGAGTTTTGTATGAGTTTCAGCGAAATATTAGTTATAAAAAATTCTACATTAGGTAGAAAATGTATAAAACAGAAATTAGTATGTTTGTCATGATTACATGAAATATATCCAAAATGCAAGGAAAATTCATATTAAATAAGTTTGTATAGGAGATAAGCTTTCTTTTATCCAAGTTTCGCGTCTTTTTGTTCAGTAGTTAAGTCACAATTAAACTTCAAAGTTATGGTGTTATTTAGTATTGAGCGGGTAGCGGACATGTATTGAGAGTGAAGGAATATATTAAATACTCATTAATTAATTAGAAAAATGGGATTTACGTTGTTGATTTTGGAAATATATTTAGATTTCATTTCACAAATATTGGAAAACCTATTCATCCATTTAAACTATATAAAAAAGTAGTAGTTTTGTTAATAATTGGTTAGGGCTGTGACGTCATACGCCGAAGCTGGTGAGGCCGTTGAGGCGGGAGAGGCTCGAGACGCCCGTGAGGTCAAAGAAGACAGTGAGGCCGTTGACGACGTTGAGGCTGAAAGGGCTGAAAGACTATAAATAGGAGTGGAATCGTAGGCCCGGGCATTCATTTTTTGGTCTTGACGGCGAGCACATTAACTTTTTAAATTGAGGGCAGAGGGTTGTTTCTAGTATTAGGGTTCAGTTCGAAGCGACTTTAAATTTACGCGGGTTCTTGCTGTATAAATTTATTTGGGGTTTTAATCATTTCTTATTTTATTATTGGGAATTTTACATAGTCTATTTGGGTATTAATACAAATTGCAGAGTGAGTATTGTCTTATAAAATGGATACATTTCTTAATCAGATGGATTATAGTTTGCTACTGATTATAGTGGTAAATTATTATCTTCATTACAATTATGTTTGAAATATTTAGTGCTGATTTTCATTCGGAAAGTCGTTGCGAGGGAGTCTTTGCGGTCCTGTGACGGTGAAGTCCCTTAATTGTTTCTGTAGTGTGGAGTGATCGTTTTATAGCGTTTCATTTCAGCCTACGTTTGTATTGTACTAATCCATAACTTTTTGTGTTTTTCCCAACTTAATGGAAATGACTTTGGTTCCTCCATAACGTACCTTGGTTGAGCTTTAAGTCCGTTTATATCGTCTGACACCTAACGGTGATAACCGTGGATGATATAGACTTCCACTTCCTGAAGCTGTGGTGCCTTCAGCGGCTTAGCTGAAATTACTGTGAGCCACCAGTGGATTCTGTTTGTCTTTTGTAACGACTAAGTAGCGCTCGTCGAAGTGAATGCGTGTCTTGTTGACGCTTAGTTTGTACTTAAGAAACTCAGAATTCCTGTCCCCTATTTATTTACGTATTTATGCACAACGTTAGGTATTCTGCTGTTCCGCGGGGCTCTCCGTCATAGGGACTTTCCTTCGGGAAAGTTGAGAGCTCAGCACCTTGTAGGGACCGATAGGGCTTTAGGTATACACACCATTTTTTGATAGGAGAGTAGAAGGAATCCTTACACCGAGAATTCTACACTAACATGTACATGATGTGGTTATTCCCTAGTTTTGCTAATCACAGACAGAGTGTAGGGGCCTCGGGCAAGCTTAAAGTACAATGGTAGGATTTATTAGGGCTCTGTAGGTAGGGAAGTTCATAGGTCTTAGCTAGAGTAGCGTTTCCTTACACCGGGAAAAGTTACTATTTTTAACTCACCACACAATTAGTTCACCTATGGGTTTTCCTCCAAATTGCTAAACTTCAACACAGAGCTAGGGAAAGTTTAAATTCTTACACACCATTTTATTTCTAGATTTCTAAATTCTATTGACAAACTCAATTTTAATTTAAGAAACTCCTAAGAGTGCTCTATCTAAGACAGCCATGGGCTCCGATTAAATTATAATTTTATCACATTATAAAGCTAGCTTGAAAATATAGATTGAGGATTTGGTACAGCCAGGGAGGCTCCCGTTGGTTGTCTTACTGCCTGTAGGAGAAGACACTGACACGGCTTGTTACTACATGAATCATCTATAGTCAATTACCTAAAGGGATTGATATGATAGCTATCTTTATAACATAAAGGGGTTACTGTGGGAGAGTGGCCTCTGGGATCGACTGCTTTCTGTTTGAGTTATTAAACTAATTAGAAATATTTATAATTACTTGATTGAATGAGTCAAAAGATTAGACAATTAATGGTAACTATAGGGACTTAGGTATATTATTATATATGTACCTATTATCAATCTACAGTAGAGTTTACTGGTGAATGAGTCGGAAGATTGGGCAATTTCACTGGTAAGCTTATATACAATGAATGAGTCATAAGGTTAGGCCTTTCATTGTTACTATGGTAGGGACTCGATGGAAAAGTCATAAGGTTAGGCTTTCCATTGATATTCTGCAGTAGGGTATACATGTGAATGAGTCATAAGGTTAGGCGAGTTCACTGGTATCCTATTGTAAATTAAGCATAACATTTGCCATAGAATTGTATCTGTACTAAAGACTTTGTCATGCACCATAGTTAGTGCGTAGTTTTCCTGATCTGCAATATACCTCTTCTGAAAGGGGAATATTGTTGTTTTTGGAGGCGCTGGTGGTTCATAGGGGATGGTATATGGCTTTAAACCATATTTGGCGGAACCCCCGGGGGCATTGTGCCCCCGGTATCAGTCTAAAATACACTTACAATTCATATCCTAAGGTTTGAGTAAGTTCCTGAGAAATATACTTTTCTACATAGTTTGCTTAATCATATAATAATTATTCCATTCTTACTTTTCACTTAAATTACTTTGGGTTACTCGGTGCACACAACGTAGGTTCTACATATATCACTAGACGATTCACATGGCCACTTTAACTAATATTCATAAGTAGGAGTATTTACCTGAACAAAGTTTTATTAGTTAGATAAACATTAAGTTGTTAAGTTTTACTGATAAGTATGTTAAATAATTAATTTAGTTGTAAGTACAAAATAGATATAAGTATCAGTAGCAAGAATCATCATCATCATCAGTTCAGTTGTTTAGTATGGCAGTTACAATATGGGTTAGCCGTGACAGGATGAACTAAGGTTTTATTCTAATTAGTGTTTGGTGTTTGTTTGATAAAAAGTAGATTCACTGACAGTTTGTTGATACTTAGTATTCATGAGATAGGATAGCAAACTATGATTCACTTACTAGATCAGTAAATTTCATGCTAAGTTAGGTTAGATATTAAGTTTCATTAGTTAAGTTTCAGTGGCTGTTTTCTCATAAACAGTCACAATTTGCTGTTCGTGGAATGGAGGTGAAAGTAAGAATGGGAATTTATAGTTCACACTAGGAATAGAGAGTAGAAAATAATAAATTAGTTTGAACACAACAAAATGTTATACAATTGAAGGTTTAATGAAAATAGCGCAATTTGTCTTGTCACTAGGTAGGATGAGGATTTAGGTAGGCTGCACTTAAATTAATATCATTCACTGTTGTAACACTAATTGTTTTTCAAATCTCCATCTGAAAACAAAATATACTTATTGTAAATTTAGTAGATTTCATCGGTTGACTTTTGACGTTGGAACGATTAACTTTAAACCATCGTTCGATTGCCAGCTGACGGTGTTGTGTTACTTGGAAACTTCGATAGTCAGATTTCAGTTTCCTGAAGTTCAATTATTACTAGATCACAATTAATTATAGCACATTAACTAAATCAAAGTAAATCGCTCGGCTCGCCCGCCATTTACAGAAAAGTCAAAAGTGACATTGACATGACGTGCGGTGCGCATGCGTGATTGATGTTCTGAAACGTAGAAAGAGTAACCTAAACGTAAAAGTAGTGTATTATAAGTCTATGTTCTGAAACCAGTAGTGAGAGGGAGACAGAATCATATACATACATACTTCATACATATGGTTCCATTTTACTAGAAAATAATGAGTAAATATAATTTAATAGGATTATTGTTATCATATTTATTAGGAAAGTCATTTAAAATTACAATACCATACAATGACTCCTTGTAGAGGGCAGCCTTGTAGCTTCGGAGCAATCTCTTCCAGAGATCCAAGTTAAAACATAGAGAATAACTTATTTATGAGTAGCTATTTCATTCTTATTAGAAACCGGAGTATAGGTAGATAAATACTGAAGGTATGTCAAATGTTGTGTTGGTTTGACAGACGGGGGGTCGGTAGGAAAATTACCTAAGTAGTCACTAGAAAAGTTGCATAGAATAAGCTTGGGTCTTACATACGGGGGGTCGTAACTTAAAGAAATTCAGTTTAGGCTATTTTACAAATCATGTGAGCTAAGTGAGCATTTGGAACAATTTAATTAGGCCAAATGAAAAGTTATGTTGATAATAATTAGGGATTAGCAGACTATAATATCGTCACTCGTGACAGGTGTGTTTTCCCATACTTAAGTTACAAGAAAATTAGGTAGGAAAATTTAGCTAGGAATAGGGACAAGCTCAAGATAAAAAGAAGGTATATATTGGTACTAGGTATGTGTGCACAAAAATGTCAATGCTTATGTGTACAGTTTCACACTGATTTAGGCAATAGTATAAGCAAAATGATTTAGTCCAAGCACTCACATTCTTAGAGGATGCCTGTGAGAGGAATGCGTAGGCTGGGAATGGGCTCACACATAGATGAGATGAATAATGCAAATATAAAAGGTTGACAAACTCGAGGTAGCTATCTAGATCTAAGAACAAGTTTAATTATCAAAATCGGTTTAGCATTTTGAGGTATTTTACTTAAGGTTTTAACAAGCATAGCTAGAAAGATTAATTTAATAGAAAATAAATAGGCTGCGCAGTTAAATTATGAAAGTTTGTATAGTTTAGAAAGATAGCGCTTAAGTTATAGAGTAAAGCCAGGAACTTAACTTAGTTAACTTTATGGAGTTATATACTCAAGTCACTAATATGTTTAATTATAAAGATCATAGGGAATTTAAGTGGACATATAAAACCACTGGCTAAAATTTTAAAAGAATGGGGGTCGCTTGATTAAAAATAATTAAATTAGTAATGAAATGTGTTAACTTGTATAGTTATAGAACAAATTACAAGTTGCATTTGTTTCAATACAGTATAGGGAAAGTCAATAGACCTTTTAGGGAATCAATAAAAGAAAGTAAGCTTTTATTAGTATGCAATAAGATGGGAAAATCATTTTAGTTGCATACTCACTGTAGAGTATGATAGTATGCTGAGTTTATTTCATCAAAATAAAATGGTTGCTGGCGGTTAATCCATTATAAAGCACAGAGAAGGAGTACAGTAATAGGCAAGCAGTAGGACATCTTGAGTTGGCACTTCACTCTTGACAGATTTCATGCTGGCATAGTTAAAATTTATTAACAGCTGTCAGTTTAGCTCAACTGTAGTATGGACTTTGTTACTCCCAGAGGAGAATTTGAATTTTGAGATTGGATTTCACCTTACCTGTAAACAAAACAAATCAAATTATATAGGTATAATCCACTATGATGAAATCTAATATGATAGGTGATACTGTACTAGCAATGAAACAGCCAGAAAAATTAGCTTAGTTATGTTAGGCTATTTTGTTAGTACAGATTTAGTTCAAAATCTTAGCGCGGAGATTTAGTATGGCGGTCTTATTATTGAGAAAACTAACAGATTGGAAAATTAGTTCATGAGATGGTAGTTACAAGAATATTATTTTGAGTATGTATGTATGAATTCTAAAAGGATTCAATGAGAAACTGATAACATAGGAAAACTTACCAAAACCAAAAAAAAAAGCATTTGAAGGCAAGTGTAGTCAAGTCAAGATTTCATTTAGGTTGTCTTCAAGACAAATTAGTGGTGTTTCACTTTACTGAATGTCAACTTGGTTAGTTATAAAGGGTGGTGGGTAAACTATCATTTCCATCATTGGTCAACAGTCCATAATCCATGACAACTCCTTCAGTGACTGAAAGCAAAATATAATTACTTCAACTTTACAAGTAGTGTAAACAGTTTCAATGTGAAATAAAAGACAGTAAGTAGCTGTTGTCTATTGACAGGAAAAGAGTTTGTTTGAATATTATTAGCAAAAACAATGGAATGTATGTACGGAAACATTAATTACCTGTGTAGTTTGAAGTACTAAATTGGACTTGCATAGTTATTAGCACTGTCATGTAGGTTATTTGGATAAGTTTTACTCAACCTCGAAAGGTTAAAATTAGCAGAAGTTATTTTGAACATTGCGTTGATTTGGTTTTATTGAATATTTTCGATATTTATCGACTAACACTAGAATTATCATCGTTAATCAATGCTACAAAGCATAAACAAGAAACGCATCGCTTACAACATTTTTAATGTTTGACGTGCTGTCATGTTAAGGAAAAGTAAAGGCATCGTGGCCACGCAGTCTATTGTGCATAGACTATAGAAGAACTAATTATTTTCGTGTGGAAAAATTCTATTATAAATTTTATAAGATAATAATTAAAAAAAAAGGTTCAACGTATACAGGTAATAATAATATTGTAGGTGCGAAAGTTTGTCGGTCTGTCTGGTTGTTTGTTTGTTGCTTCATCGCGGAACCGCTGAACCGATTTGAGTGAGATTTGGTATGTGGTTGGTTTGGTTCTCGGGGAGGGGCATGGATAGTCTGAAAATGCTCTAATGACTACCTAGTAGATAATATAAAATTGGGAGATGGCTACTAGAAGAAAGTAACTTTAAAGTTGATTAGTAGATATTGGCGGTTGTTAATTAATTGTGGTAGCCCTTTTATAGAGACACGGTGGTGACAGACAATTATTTTATTAATAATCAGAATAGGTTTGATAGATACTAGTTATTTGGTAAGATATTGTAGAATAAAATAGAAGTTAAGTTAGGTTGTAAGTGGTAATACCGTGGTAATAAATTTATTAACCGACTTCAAAAAAAAAAGGGAAGTTCTCAGTTAGACCTGTATGTATATATGTTTGTCCGTGAATGTCTCGCGTTTGGCTGAACCGATTATGATGCGTTTTTCAGAAAGACTAATAGTGCAGTTAGAGTCGTAACTTGAGTTAGAGAAAAAAAAGGTAATTTGAAATTGTTACAATCGGCATAATTTTTGATTAAATTTTGGAAAAAATAATAATATAAATAGGGAATACAATTATAGTAAGTGATAAGTATCTGTTCGTAAATTGACAATCGGTGTTTGGATGCATATCCTTGATTGATTAAAACTTTACTTATTCATAGCAAAGTTGTCGGATTTGTTAAAAGAAATTTGTCTAACTAAGGTGATTGATGTTTTGTAAAACAGAGTGTATAACGATGAGTGGCTCAATGCGGTTTAGTGATATGTGGAGGTTGCTCATGAAAGAGTTTGGCTGGGGCTTTTGAATGTGCAAGCCAATGCAAGAAAAGAGTGAATAATATTATTTAAAGGTGTAAGGGTTTTAATATCTCATCAGTTTTATAGTTAAGACAGATCATTTACTGATAGTTTGCCCAAGAATCAATATACCTACAAATGAACTATTTGTTCGAAAGGTGTTAGGCTAGGCCAGATGGCATAATCAATGTTAATATTGCTTATAAGTAGTTCATTACTCTACTGGTAGGAAAACGTTATGGTCCACACTACACATTCTCCAGGGTTTACCTGTTATTGTGTTGTGGTGGTGGTTTTGAGATTGGTGATGAATTAATGGAGATTTAACACTATAGCAATGATAATACATAACGGATTCTTTGGGTTTGGAAGGGGATATGTTGTTGTTATTTTCTGAGCCAAAGGAAGGGGGATGACGACAACATGTTGCTCATCTAGCTCGTTGGCCTCACAACCCGGCGCCTCTGGAAAAATTCAAAGATCTGGCTTTGGTGATATTTATTTCATTACATGATTCACTTTAGTTTCGAAGGTTCCATCCTGGGCAATGATGGATAAATCGTGGTTTAAAAACATACAACATAATACATTTCGAAGGCAAACATTGGTAAAATTATAAAATATATATATTCGCGGTTTTTATTTAATTGTTGGATCCATTTACATCGGTTGTCAATTTTTATAAAATTCACCACCTAAGTAATTGGAGGGGGTCGGATGTAACGGTTTCAAATGACATTTGCAGGCCGTCACTGCGCGAATACATTTTGAGTCACAATTATATCAGATTGATAAAAAAATATTGTTTGAAAAGCGCCATCTAGCAAAAATCACAGACAACTGCAACGTTACTGGGGCTCTAATTTAATCTAAGATAATATTAAGAATACTGTTTAAGTATCTAATTACAATTTTAAATATCAGAGGGCGCTGTTATGTATAGGAAACTAATTAACATTAATTTATAAGTTATTTCCTGAAAATTGAGAGGGAACAAACATTCAAATTGAATGCAATGAGTTTTGTATGAGTTTCAGCGAAATATTAGTTATAAAAACATTCTACATTAGGTAGAAAATGTATAAAACAGAAATTAGTATGTCTGTCATGATTACATGAAATATATCCAAAATGCAAGGAAAATTCATATTAAATAAGTTTGTATAGGAGATAAGCTTTCTTTTATCCAAGTTTCGCGTCATTCCGTTCAGTAGTTAAGTCACAATTAAACTTCAAAGTTATGGTGTTATTTAGTATTGAGCGGGTAGCGGACATGTATTGAGAGTGAAGGAATATATTAAATACTCATTAATTAATTAGAAAAATGGGATTTACGTTGTTGATTTTGGAAATATATTTCGATTTCATTTCACAAATATTGGAAAACCTATTCATCCATTTAAACTATATAAAAAAGTAGTAGTTTTGTTAATAATTGGTTAGGGCTGTGACGTCATACGCCGAAGCTGGTGAGGCCGTTGAGGCGGGAGAGGCTCGAGACGCCCGTGAGGTCAAAGAAGTCAGTGAGGCCGTTGACGACGTTGAGGCTGAAAGGGCTGAAAGACTATAAATAGGAGTGGAATCGTAGGCCCCGGGCATTCATTTTTTGGTCTTGACGGCGAGCACATTAACTTTTTAAATTGAGGGCAGAGGGTTGTTTCTAGTATTAGGGTTCAGTTCGAAGCGACTTTAAATTTACGCGGGTTCTTGCTGTATAAATTTATTTGGGGTTTTAATCATTTCTTATTTTATTATTGGGAATTTTACATAGTCTATTTGGGTATTAATACAAATTGCAGAGTGAGTATTGTCTTATAAAATGGATACATTTCTTAATCAGATGGATTATAGTTTGCTACTGATTATAGTGGTAAATTATTATCTTCATTACAATTATGTTTGAAATATTTAGTGCTGATTTTCATTCGGAAAGTCGTTGCGAGGGAGTCTTTGCGGTCCTGTGACGGTGAAGTCCCTTAATTGTTTCTGTAGTGTGGAGTGATCGTTTTATAGCGTTTCATTTCAGCCTACGTTTGTATTGTACTAATCCATAACTTTTCTGTGTTTTTCCCAACTTAATGGAAATGACTTTGGTTCCTCCATAACGTACCTTGGTTGAGCTTTAAGTCCGTTTATATCGTCTGACACCTAACGGTGATAACCGTGGATGATATAGACTTCCACTTCCTGAAGCTGTGGTGCCTTCAGCGGCAAATTACTGTCGTACCAGCCACCAGTGGATTCTGTTTGTCTTTTGTAACGACTAAGTAGCGCTCGTCGAAGTGAATGCGTGTCTTGTTGACGCTTAGTTTGTACTTAAGAAACTCAGAATTCCTGTCCCCTATTTATTTACGTATTTATGCACAACGTTAGGTATTCTGCTGTTCCGCGGGGCTCTCCGTCATAGGGACTTTCCTTCGGGAAAGTTGAGAGCTCAGCACCTTGTAGGGACCGATAGGGCTTTAGGTATACACACCATCTTTGTTGATAGGAGAGTAGAAGGAATTCCTTACACCGGGAATTTCTACATTACACTAAATGTACATGTGGGATTATTTCCCTAGTTTTGCTAATCACAGACAGAGTGTAGGGGCCTCGGGCAAGCTTAAAGTACAATGGTAGGATTTATTAGGGCTATGTAGGTAGGGAAGTTCATAGGGCTTAGCTAGAGTAGCGTTTCCTTACACCGGGAAAAGTTACTATTTTTAACTCACCACACAATTAGTTCACCTATGAGGGTTTCCTCCAAATTGCTAAACTTCAACACAGAGCTAGGGAAAGTTTAAATTCTTACACACCATTTTATTTCTAGATTTCTAAATTCTATTGACAAACTCAATTTTAATATTTAAGAAACTCCTAAGAGTGCTCTATCTAAGACAGCCATGGGCTCCGATTAAATTATAATTTTATCACATTATAAAGCTAGCTTGAAAATATAGATTGAGGATTTGGTACAGCCAGGGAGGCTCCCCGTTGGTTGTCTTACTGCCTGTAGGAGAAGACACTGACACGGCTTGTTACTACATGAATCATCTATAGTCAATTACCTAAAGGGATTGATATGATAGCTATCTTTATAACATAAAGGGGTTACTGTGGGAGAGTGGCCTCTGGGATCGACTGCTTTCTGTTTGAGTTATTAAACTAATTAGAAATATTTATAATTACTTGATTGAATGAGTCAAAAGATTAGACAATTAATGGTAACTATAGGGACTTAGGTATATTATTATATATGTACCTATTATCAATCTACAGTAGAGTTTACTGGTGAATGAGTCGGAAGATTGGGCAATTTCACTGGTAAGCTTATATACAATGAATGAGTCATAAGGTTAGGCCTTTCATTGTTACTATGGTAGGGACTCGATGGAAAAGTCATAAGGTTAGGCTTTCCATTGATATTCTGCAGTAGGGTATACATGTGAATGAGTCATAAGGTTAGGCGAGTTCACTGGTATCCTATTGTAAATTAAGCATAACATTTGCCATAGAATTGTATCTGTACTAAAGACTTTGTCATGCACCATAGTTAGTGCGTAGTTTTCCTGATCTGCAATATACCTCTTCTGAAAGGGAATATTGTTGTTTTTGGAGGCGCTGGTGGGTTCATAGGGGATGGTATATGGCTTTAAACCATATTTGGCGGAACCCCCGGGGCATTGTGCCCCCGGTATCAGTCTAAAATACACTTACAATTCATATCCTAAGTTTGAGTAAGTTCCTGAGAAATCTTTTCTACATAGTTTGCTTAATCATATAATAATTATTCCATTCTTTCTTTTCACTTAAATTACTTTGGGTTACTCGGTGCACACAACGTAGGTTCTACATATATCACTAGACGATTCACATGGCCACTTTAACTAATATTCATAAGTAGGAGTATTTACCTGAACAAAGTTTTATTAGTTAGATAAACATTAAGTTGTTAAGTTTTACTGATAAGTATGTTAAATAATTAATTTAGTTGTAAGTACAAAATAGATATAAGTATCAGTAGCAAGAATCATCATCATCATCAGTTCAGTTGTTTAGTATGGGCAGTTACATACTGCGTATGTGCTCCGATACCCTTGTGGAAACGTTTCGTCCAGTCTCTCCAATATAGCTCTTGCCACAGGCAAAGGGAATCATATATACCCCGGGACCACTCAGGGGCTCCTTATCCTTCGGCGAACGTACCAACTGTCTGAGCTGCAAATGAGGACGGAAAATCGACTTGATGCTATATCTTCGGAGTAACAAGTGTCCGATTTTATCCGTCACCCCTTTTATAAACGGTAAATATACCGGAACCCTCTCAGCTCCCACCGGTCTTTGACGAGTCGAAAACTTTTTGCCTTTTTTCAGTTTGCCTAATGTTAGATAAACTAATATTACTTAACCTAATGTTTCATTTTACCTAATTTTCATTTTAGTGAGTCATTTTACATACAACTTACTTTACATAATTTTGTTTCGCCTAATTTTAAATTACCTAATTTTTATTTTGTATAAACTCATTTGATATAATGTTTGACTGACATAATTATATTTTGCCTAACATACATGTCACATAATTTCATTTTGTATAAACTTATTTCGTATACCCTTTGATTGATATAATTATTTTTTGTCTAACATAAATGTCGGTTAATTTTATTTCTTGTAATCACGGTTAATCCGAATAACTAATGATAACGTTAGTTAATTCTAAAAAGTTTAGTATTATAAAACAAAGTCGGTTCTGGCACTTCGCCGGCCGCTGCTGCGGCACGCTCGCTTCGCTCGCTCGGCTCGCGCACCGTAGGGTCGCAGTTCTACCTAACGCTCCTCCTCGCTTCGCTCGTCCTCGTACCTATTCCCTGTATGTTTAGTATTGTTATTTGCTTGAACCAAATAAAAATATAGTAGAATATTATGGATTAATTTATTACAATTTTAACCTACCTAATTGACCTTATTTTATAATAAACATTTAGGTACCACGGTTAATCCGAATACATAATGATAACGTTAGTTAATTCTAAAAAGTTTAGTATTATAAAGGTTCGGTTCGGTTCTGGCGTTTCGCCGGCCGCTGCCGCGACACGCTCGCTTCGCTCGCTCGGCTCGCGCACTGTAGGGTCGCAGTTCTACCTAACGCTCCTCCTCGCTTCGCTCGTCGTACCTATTCCCTGTATGTTTACTATTGTTATTTGCTTGAACCAAATAAGAAAATAGTAGAATATTATGGATTAATTTATTTCAATTTTAACCTAACTAATTGACCTTATTTTATAATAAACATTTAGGTACCGAAATTAGGCATAACGTTAGTAAGCAAAACAAAAATTATGATAATTCAATATTAGACAACCCAATCTTAGTTAAAACGTTATTAAACGTTATTCGGCTATGATTAGTTAAAATGAGAATCGACAAAATAAAAATTAAATTAAATTAATTTTTTTTTAATAAAAATTATGAATAATAAAATTATACAAATTGATTTTAGACAAACTATTCATTATAGTTAAAGTTGTTAGACAAAGTTAAATTAGGCAAAACATTTTTAGACAAGTCAAGGGAATACCAAATTGTACAGCAACAGTGAAATTAAATGTTCATTTACCAACGAGGTTTTTTTTCTTGCATTACAAACTCACGCGGTTGAGTAGCGGGAAACTGGTGGATGCAAGTGGCGAGTTGTAAGTTGAAGTGTTCTAAGGGTAACCTAGGTACTTCATTATTTCCTTGCTGCAATAATAATATTTACGACGCGACGGCAACAAATGCGTATATATCACGATCATACATCATTTAACTATAATATTATTCAGTGCGCAAGTAATTTTTTTTTATTCGACTGGTTGGCAACGAGCAAGTGGGTCTCTTGGTGGTAAGAGATCACCACCGCCCATAAACATCTGCAACACCAGGGGTATTGAGGGGTATCGGTACAAATAATAAAGGAATTTAAGTTATTATTTATGTAGCTTGAATATTCAATTTGTGTTGTCACAATTATTGTAATCGAGCTCATAGCTCATTCATACAAACAATTAGTTGGTACCTGTTCGAGTTGTTACCTACTATACCGATTCTTGTTCCTACATCTGATTCGATCTTGACGTGACTCACGACGTCAATAACGAATTAATTGCGTAGTTAGATGCAGTTACAAATCTAACTAAACTAAAATAAAACTACTTTATCCATTTAAATCTTCATTTCTGTACATCTACTGTAGCATTACTTGCAATAGATTTAGTACGAGTATGTAACAGCAACAGTGGCGTAACTAACTGTTACAATTCGATTCTCACCTGATTGCTTACTTATCAAATTTTTAGGGTTCCGTAGCCAAAATGGCAAAAACGGAACCCTTATAGTTTCGCCATGTCTGTCTGTCTGTCCGTCCGTCCGCGGCTTTGCTCAGGAACTATCAATGTTAGAAAGCTGTAATTTTGCACGAATATATATGAATGCTATGCCGACAAAATGGTACAATATAAATAAAAAAAAAGGTTCAGAGCTTTGTTTCCAAAATATTCTACTTTAAAGTGCAAATTTCTGGCAAATTTTCATTAAAATCGAGGGTCCCCCCCCTCTAAAATCTAAACTGGTGGGTGGAAAAATTTGAAAAAATTCAGGATGGTATGGGTCAGGATGGTGGAAGTATATCAAACTTACAAGGAAAACTATAACGGTTAAGTTTTTTGAGAATTATTATTAGTTTAAGAGTAAATAGCAGCCTAAGGTATAAAATATACCTAACCTTGGAATATTCCGTACAAAATACGAAATCCTTTAAAAAATATTACTTAATTTTTTTGTAATGGCTACGGAACCCTATTTCGGGTGTGTTCGACACGCTCTTGGCCGGTTTTTTAAGTGACGTCCGCGATGATGAATAGGTCCCCCGTAGGTAGGTAGGACTACACCCGAAGCTATAAGTACCTAACTCATGCCTTTCCCACTATTCGGGTTTCCCAGTGAAAACATTTACGCCGCGCCACGCGAGGAAAACTTTCTGACGGAGTTTCTGTTTTTTTTATTTTATTCATCTTTTATCCTATCCTATCCTACGACTCCTATCCAAATTTTTTACGAATAGAAATTAATGAATGAGAAAGTTTCTGAAGAGGTTTGTATGATGTTTATAACCATGCAAACGTCTGAACCGATTTAGATGAAATTTGGTATGGGATTGTTTCTCCACTAAGTACGTAGGATGGTTTTCCTATGTAGTGACATATCGATAAACGAATTCTTCGCAGAAGAGTCGCGGGTAACAGCTAGTTAGCCCCGGTGGTGAATTTAACCGTTCTTTTTTAACCCCCGATGCAAAAAGAGGGGTGTTATAAGTTTGACCGCTATGTGTGTCTGTCAGTGTGTGTGTGTATGTATGGGTGTGTGTGTGTGTGTCTGTGACTGTGTGTATGTCTGTGGCACCGTAGCTCTTAAACGGGTCGACCGATTTGACTGAGGATTTTTTAATTTGAAATCAGGATTTCTAGCGATGGTTCTTAGACATGTTTCATCAAAATCGGTTCAGCCGTTTTTGAGATATTTAGCTTTGAAGTGACAAACTCGGGATTTTTCAACTTTTTGTTGGTTTGGTTAGGTTAGGTTATTTGTTCTAGTTAGCACGGCTATGGTGTAGTTGGCATGACTCTATGACTCTTCCTTAGGGCTCTTCAAACCGAGTGAAAGTGACGCGAGCTCAAATCCCCGAAAGAGTTTCGTTTCGCTTTTAAAACATTCTTTAACACGTCAAGTAGGTAAAAATCGGTCAAGTACGAGTCGGACTCGTACATGAAGGGTTCCGTAAACTGTTCAGTAAAAGTTTTTCTTAAAATTCTTCTAATATAAGTTTTTTGATGACTGTACTTTATGCCCTAGTTACCAAAGTAATCGTCAAGACGAATCAAACGAGTCCAAACTCAATGCAGTTCGTGACGTTATCACAGAGTTATTCCTATGGCCACCCTCTTGCTTTGTCATCAGATCAACTCCATGGCATAATAATATTGCATTGTCATCGGATTTATACATGCGTGTCAAATTTCAGCTCAATCGGTTGAAGATACTTATGCACTTCAAAT
>NC_133472.1:29359888-29534826 GCF_025370935.1 Choristoneura fumiferana | reverse complement strand
CCTATATCTTGTATAGCTATATATATAGGAATTCGGAAACGGTTCTAAACGCTTTGAATGAATTTTGCTATGTCGGGGTTTATAGGCGTAGGTACACTCGATTCAGCCTGGTCTAATTTCTGGAAAAACACTTGTTTTTCGAATTTTGAAAAAATTGCCGATACCGCTGACTACGCTCTTGGCAGCGCCAGCCTCCGCGCTGCCCTACCCAGCCTGACCGTGCGCGCGACGTGCTCGCGCCGCGCTCCTGCACGCCATGCAGTATCACACTTTACCGACCTTAGGCTTCATGACAAGAAAATTAGTACGGGCAATGACTCATTTACCGACCACGGTTTCATGACAAGCACATCAAGGTCGAGGGTTTTATTTGGGGGGTTGCAACCAAGGTAGCCTTTTTACGAGCAAGTGTGATGAAAAAAAAACTTGAAAACAACACGATTTCATACATACCTAAGTATATTGATAGCAAACGTTGTTATATATAAGAAATGAGTATTGAAAATAAAAGGATACCCTGTATCGCTACCTATCTATCGCTCATAAAAATAATAAATTTGAATTTAAAACTTCCTGAAACTCAATAAAATTTAATTTTTTTGTGGTTGAGAGGCTTTCTAAATCCTTCATTTATTTGAGCATTAGAAAAAAGTTAACCATCTTGACTAGTATTTTAATCCAAAACCGCTTTTAAAAAGTAGTACTATTATGAAAAAAAAACGTAAATGACTACATTATTATCACAAATTATTTGCTGCGACTTATTATTCAAATGCATTCAATAAAAAAGACACGTCAATATCGCTTACCTCCTTCTAATGCTTAAAAATAAACGAACTGTAGGTAGGTGTGCGATATGTTGGTAAGGCGTCAATAATATCTGGCCCTACGTACTAGTACACTACGAAGTGCAAACTTCAAACTTTGTATCTTGCCGTCCCGCTGACGCTTATTTTATTTAATACGAAAGTGAGAGGGACGGTTCGATACGAACTTAGATTTTTGAAGTTCGTAGTAGCCCCCTGAGTGAGGCTTTAGTAAGCGCACGAACATTCATCTCGATGCGCAAAAGATTCACATGAGGCGATAACCACGAGTAATTTATTCGGAATTCAATTAGTTTCCGGTCTCACACAGCTTAGTTGATAACATAAATTACGCCGACTGGTCGGCTGGAGGCTTGTTGCGGTTGGCTGTTCTTGAAATTTGTTTCCGAACCTCATGCGTGGTTCTTGGATCTATAAAAACTGGTTAAAATTGACTTCTCGAAAAGTTCGATGTAATCGATCGAAGCTAAAGTTTTTTGTGAGCTGGTATGGTACATTAAAATGTCATAGTTGAATGGGTAAGCGGGAAAGCTACAAAAGTTACAGAAGAACATACTTTCTACAATCTGATTGATCTTATTATTTTTACTATCACAAAAATGGCCAAAATTGGCGCTCCAGTAGTTACTAGATTAGGTAAAATTAACTATCAGTATAATTGAAAAATTTATTAGGTAAGTAGGTACCTACTATTTAAAATTTCAAATTATTGTCCAATCCACCATTACCTCTCGTATTTCGTTTTCTACATATATTTTTTACCGAATAACAGCAAAATCTACCTACTAGATACTGGCAAAATGTACCAACAAAGCCATATTTAAAAATAAAAAATACCTAAATAAAATAATTATTGATGGGAAAATTATTTAAATTAAGGGATCAATTTAAAAGATGCAAAATACGGATAAATGGCCATTGGTGTACTTAGTGGGTATATTGTGCAAAATTTTTAACGAAATCGGTTTGTTTACATGTTTTAGGGTTCCGTAGTCCTACAAGGAACCCTATATAGTTTAATTCACCATTTTCGACCGTCGGTCCGCGATTTATCAAAGACTGCCACTGCTAGAAGGCTGTGTTTTTGTATAGGTACGCGTATATTTCTTATCCTCATAACGCCGGTATTATGTAAAATTATTATTATGTTTAAAAACGATAAAAGAATATTTTGAAATATATTTTTTTTGGGGTTCCCCTTACACGTAAGTGGAGGCGTAAACCCATAGTGTGAGGGTACGTGTCGTTGGATAGGTTCCGTACTGCGCGTACGGAGAGTAAGTTGGTAAAAGGTTCCGTTTGGAAGCCCGAATGACACAAAATTAAACGAATATCAGGAATTGTTTAAGTTTCATTGAAGTACGGCGGGAAACTAAACCTAGCAATAAAGTGGAGTCTTGATTCTTAATAAACGTAAACATAGACTTGGCATTTACATTATTACATTTCATAGCGATTATTGTACCAATGCCCTTGTCCACAACTCCTGAATGAGTTAGTTGCCGTCTGTGATAGGAATTCTTATATATTAAGAGCATAGAAATCTGGTCTTTATTGTACCAATATTATAAATACGAAAGTTGGTGAGCATTAGTGTTATTTCTTTTTCATGCTTAAATGATTGGACAGATTAGATAGCTGAATCACGGGAAATATAGCTACTTTTTATTCCAATACTCCCACGGCATCGGAATTACTACATGACTAAAGACATGAAATTTTGCGTCGGTGTTCTCCATACGTAAATGAAAAAAAAGTACTATTTAATTTTCAGGTATTGCCACAGAAATTTAGTAAAATTCCGGAATTTAGTTCAACGGGTAAAGGCTAGTCTGTCTATAAATATATTGAGTTATTCTTTTTTTCCGTTTCATTATGAATCGAGTCCGAGTGTGGAGGATGGGTGTAAATGACCCATCGTACTTGAGACAGGGTCAGTGCCGCCGAACACTGACGCCATTATGTTAAAAAATTAATGCATTTTAAGTTAAAGCTTCGGCGGCTTAGGTTAATTCCTATTGAGAAGTATGATCCGCCATATTTGCAATTTTGTTATATTAAGGGGCTGTTTCACCATCCATTGATTAGTGTTATGCCGTCTCTATTTGTTTTGTTCGAATAGACGGAGACGGCATCACATTTAACCGTCCGTTAACGCTAATCAATGGATGGTGAAACAGCCCCTCAATTGTGTAAGCAGTAGCTTCTGAGCAATTAATCGTTCATACAATTTTATACGACATGCACAAGTTTCTGTATATTTGTTCTTGGAGTGTCGATATTCTACATATGCATGTCAGGATCATACAAATATAGTCAAGCTCAAGTAGCTTTGTTACTGCTATTAATTTAAAATATTTCAAATCGTCCACACGTGTTTTTGTAGGTAAATCACGACTCAGTAGGTATTAAGAGGTTAAGTTATTTGGAGCTTGACTGTACATTTTCCTATTTTATTACGTGAGTAGTATTAAAGTAATCCATCAGCCTTTTGGCTTTGGTTGCATCAGGCACATTGTTGCTAAGGCAAGCAATCGTCTTTTCCTGACCCATTGAAAACCAAATGGACTTCAGTGATTTTGGTCCATTTCAAATCGTCGTACGAGATGATATTCCTATGGTTTTCTTATACTTTCAAGAAAAAACGTTACCTACAGCATTAACCGATTTCTCAAGAGCATGCGCTAACAATTAGGAAAATAGTGAAAGAAAAATAGAAAACATTTTTTCGTGACAATGTGGGACAAAAAAAACCGGCCAAGAGCGTGTCGGACACGCCCGAGATAGGGTTCCGTAGCCATTACGAAAAAAATAAGTAATATTTTTCGAAGGATTTCGTATTTTGTACGGAATATTCCATCCAAGTTTAGGTATATTTTATACCTTAGGCTGCTATTAACTCTTAAACTACTAATAATTCTCAAGGAAACTTCACCGTTATAGTTTTCCTTGTAAGTTTGATTAAGTATATCATACCTACCATCCTGAGTTTTTTTTAATTTTTTCACCCACCGGTTTAGATTTTAGTGGGGGGGGGCGCTCGGTTTTAATGCAAATTTGCACTTTAAAGTTGAATATTTTGGAAACAATGGGTCTATGGGAGGTACTCTCAAAAGATTTTTTTTGTACTATTTTGTCGGCATAATTTACATATATATTCGTGCAAAATTACAGTTTTCTAGCATTGATAGTCTCTGAGCAAAGCCGCGGACGGACAGACAGACAGACAGACATGGCGAAACTATAAGGGTTCCGTTTTTGGCATTTTGGCTATGGAACCCTAAAAACAGAATAAAAAAATAAAAAATGCTCAAGTAACGTCTGGAATCAAAAATAGTCGGTCTTACGAACGGGAAAACAATACACATTTACTATCCGTACTAATATTTTAAATGCGAAAGCAACTCTTCACGCTTAAATCGGCTGAACCGATAACATTTGTTATGGAGATAGTTTGAGACCCTGGAAAGGATATAGGATACTTAGGGGCCTGTTTCATCATCCATTGATTAGTGTTAACTGGCGGTTAGGTGTGATATTTGTTTTGTTCGAATAGACGGAGACGGCACCACATTTAACCGGCGGTTAACGCTAATCAATGGATGGTGAAACAGCCCCTTAGTCTATTTTTCGAATAAAACGATAAACAAATTCTTGGCAGACGAAGCCGAGGACAAAAGCTAATAGCATTATAAATTATCGAATCTAGCCTGGTGACGATGAAATGTGGGTAGTTTTACTGCTATATTTCACGTGCAAGAAGTCTCCGATTGATTTAGATATCAACAAGGTAGGCGATCGAAGAAAGCCTGTAGGTACAAAACGGGTCTCCTTCCTTATCCATAATATCGTTTGTCCTAAAATCAAATGCCATACCACTTTTGCCATAAACACTTCTGACATATTGCTATTATTTTTTTAAAAAGTTAATGGAATTTTTAACTACCTGCTAACGCAGCTTTAACGGTGTGCAACTTTTTGGTCTTCACCCATATCATCCATTTGCCATAATGTTCTTACGTCTTAATGATCATAATCCATAATATTACAATTTACATTATCTAATGCTCTAAATCCCTAATATGTTTTGTACTATATTAGTTAGAATTGATGTCATAATATAGAAAACCATATCAAATGCTATACTAGAGCAGGCGTCGGCAATCGCAGCTCGCGAGCCTGAAAAGTAGGTTAGGTTAAGTTAGAATTGCGACCCCAACAGAAACGCACCGCTGCCAGAAAAGAATAATAAGTACAAGTACAAAATTCCCGTGGGAATTAATTCATCGTAGTTTTCATTGACGGTGTATTAAAAATAACCATGCCAAATTTCAAGACTCTAAGCCCAGTTATTGTTTATTCAAGATTTTATCCCTATCCCATGGGAATATCGAGATAAAAAGCCGATGAGTAGTTTCAAAAGTCCAGCTATTTACATTCCAAATTTCATCCAAATCCGTTGAGCTGTTTTAGCGTGAAAACAAACAAATACAAACTAGCATTTATTATATAATTAGGATTAGTATTATGACGAGCAATGTTAGTAGATAGATGATTATGGCAACCAGTATTAGGATACGTAACTATTAGGACAAATTATCATTAGTACTTAAGAAAATAGTGCAAATAAGCATTAAGATACTCAATATTAGGATAAACAATAATATTATGGCATTTACGTCAGGACAAACGTTATTATGGCAAAAGATCATTATGACTTATGACCAAAATTATTATGGAATTTCCAATTTATTAGGAAAAAGGACATTATGGATTCCAATATAGACCTGTAAGTACAAAACATTTCTCATTTTCGACAACATTCGTGGAAGGTAGAAAAAAGAAGGTGTATTGATATTAATTCTTTGTACCTACTAACTACTTACTGAATTCGACTGGTCAAGTAACTTAAATAAAAATGATTTGATTCGGAAGGAAAAAACAAGCATTACGTCTGATGGTGACTGGCCTTGCGAGTCCAAGGAGGCTGCAAGGGGAAACGTTCTTTGACCCATATTGAGCCGCGGACGCATTTAATTCGTTTGCAAGTAGGTACAAGTACATATGGACACGCATTAATGGCTGGCCCGCCCAATCCTGGACACCAGTGTTTACAAGCTGTTTTTAAATTAATTCAGAATATTTCAGCAGGTGTTTGCGTTGAGGTGTTTACTTCTGTAAATGTGTTGTTATTAGGGCCCCGTGTCTTAAAAGGAAAAAATTAAATCTTTATGGGATCACTGTGGTCGGTCTGGCTGTCTGACGAGATTCTTTTTCTCAGGAACGCGTGGAGGTATCAAACTAAAGTTAATATCAAGTAGGTACTCAAGTTTGGAATTCATTGAAGCAGTGAAAAAATCAACAGATACAGTCATTAAAAAAAACCGTCAAGAGCATTTCGGGCCATGCTCAGTGTAGGGTTCCGTAGTTCCCGACCATCACAATAGGCGGACTTAAAATACGACTTTTAGATAGGTACTGACTGTTCTGGTTTAATAAAAAAAAATACAAACTGCTCAACTGATAAAGTTAAAAATATTTTTGCTAGAACTTTTTTATTAAGATTAACTTCCTTGATTTTTTTCATATTTTTAGACGTGCGCACGTGCGGTTCAAAAGTTAGGGGGGGGCAATTTTTTTGAAATTTCGGATTGAATATTTCCGAAAATATTCACTTTATCAAAAAATGGAGCGCGCAAACCCTGTCCAACTTGCAAATACCTACCCAACGATACCCCACAACATAGCATGGAAGTAAAAAAAAAACATCCCACTTAACGTGTATTGTATGTGAGGATCAGCCAAATAAGTGGTCTATCAATTTTTAAACAAGTTGTATGTCGCTAAAGTCGAACTTTCAAGTTGACAGACACGTTTATTGGCATTATTGTTTTGTGTCATGCAAACGACTATCAACTTTAGAGTGGTAGACCACATTTATACAAGTAGACACAGGTACCTACCGTAAACTGCTTCAACTTTGCCTTCTGGCCCCAACATTGCCTGATTCGATTCAGAGTCGATAACTTAGCACTCTTATAGGTTTTAAACTTTTATCTACACGGGAATTATTATTACGGGGGGATAAAAGTTTAAAAACCTAGAAGGGTGCTAGTTATCGACTCCAAATTGAATGAGGCAATGTTGAGGCCAGAGGGCAAAGTTGAACCAGTTCACGGTACCCCAAAATATTTATTTTTTATTTTTTTATTTTACCAGTTTGTCGGAGTACCAAATTGATATGCACTCGTATATTCATGCCAAACTTAGAGCAACGCGGGCTTCCTTCCGGTAGGAAGCCCGCGTTGCTCTAAGATGCCAAATTACAGCTTTCTAGTACTAACGGTCTCTGAGCTTAGCCGCGGACAGACAGACGGACAGACATGGTGAAACTATAAGGGTTCCTATCTACTGACTACGGCACCCTAAAAAGGTGTCTTCATACAAATTACTTTAGTTGAAAAACTTGTAGGGTACTTTCGGTAGTCCTAGCAACTGGAAATTTGGTATGAAATAAATATAAAGTACTTATAAGAAAAGTCTGAAAAGCCTAATTTTTTATATCTGTATATGTCAGTAACCATCTAAAATGACCCCACACTGCGAACATTTTGCTTAAGATAGGGGCTCTGCTAACAGTGGGTACGGTGCGCGAGTCCGACACGCACTTGGCCAGTTTCAATGTGTACCGTGAATCAAACCTACCAAACCCTTCGGGAATATTCTGGAATCATTTTAAAACAATTTGCGTATGACATCTAGCTTATTGTAAAAAAAAAATGTAAATGTAGGTAGGAACAGATTGATTATGACACGAGTATTAGGTCCACTCACGGCCCTACGGGGAAACAAGGTAGGTAGCTAGAAGGGTCAAAGCTTTCAGTAAAACCTATATTAAAAAGTATTTTGGTTATTTAGGCAGTCTTAAAGGAAAAAAACAGTTTAATGTCACACTCACATTAAAAGGAGAACTGTCAAACTTCACGGTTTAAATTAGGATTATTTTTCCTGCTAGATGACTTAAATATGATTTCGTTATAATTTCTTAAGGTAATACTAATCCTTGCAAGTTTTAATCGAAATTAATTTTATTTCTATAAAATAGATTTTTAGAATTTATGAATATTTAAATGCATCAACACATTTGTTTACAAAATAAGCAACAATAGATTTTAGTTTTCATTAATTCAACAGAATTATTTTTTGTACTTTATACTAAGTATTACCGTTACCTCAACCATTATATTGCTTTCAGCAGATTAAATTATGATTAGTTATATAGTCATTACTAATTGGATGTTTTCTGATGGTTTTATGTCGTGATGTTCATACATGTCTTGCGATACGGAGGCGTGGGTAGGTATATCAGTGGCGCTTTAGCAATTAACATCTCTGTCCTTGAATCTCAGACGACCTTAGGGCACAGCGAGTTGTGCATAAAGAATCAAACGCTAAATTGGAGCTCGGACAAAAACTGGTTGGTTCACTTTTGTGGTGACGTCAGCCAGTCGCAACTCAGCCGCTTCCGATGATCTCAATGGGTTATAGAAAACGACAGTTTAACTGTAACCAGTCAGGAGCTTGCCACAGAAATGGGTTCTTGTCGTACTAGGTACAGTTTAATTTAATACTATCACCATGAACCTTTCGACTATTGCAACAATTTATTTATTTGTCAATTAAAAAAATCCAGTTACAGTTAAAACATAAAATTCAATTCAAAAATGCGCTATAAAATTCAAATTACTTATACAAAAATAAAATACACAAAAAGACAAAAAAATACATAAAAAAAATTAGGGATTTTTGAAAGTCGTCTTCGTCGCTACCCTAAAACGACGGAACACCACAACCTCGTCTGCTGGTTGGAGTCTAAATGAACTGAAATTTGAGACTCGATTTGAGGATGGACCACTAAGGCTCCCTGTTACCGGCCCTGTGCCGCCTCGCGTACGTGCTTGAACACCTTCTCCGGCAACGTCTTCTTGTCAAACCGAGACAGGTAGATGTTGGTTACAGGACGACGCTGCAGGGACGGGATTTGTAATTTTTAACTATTGACATCAGGTAACAACAGGATTAAGACTGGTTTCGTACGGGACAGGCTGTTTCTAGTGAAGGAACCAGGGCAACTTATAGGAATGGCACATGTTATTAATATCTTGCAGATTGAGTACCGATAAACTGTCACTGATTTATATTCTGCTAAAATTTTTAAGATTTAATAAATGTTATAATATCTAAAGTGTTAATGTATTGACTTTGTGCACTTGTCGAACCAATTGACTTTACCCCCCGGGACTGACATAACGTCTTTCTTCTTACAGTGTCAACAATTTCCTTTATAAAGTAGGTACACTTACGCACAGAACTATAAAGTTAAGAGTCCACTGCATCGGAATCAAGCTGTACGAAGCGGATGGGTTTGTTGCTTTGTACAGATTTCTATGGCGCAAAAATGCCGATCCAGTGCACGCAGTACACACGCAGTACCATAGAAATCTATGCAAAGCAACAAATCCGTCCGCTTCGTACGGCTCGATTCCGATGCAGTGGACGCTCACCTTTATTTAACCACGATTTGAATAGGATTGAAGGATCTGTTATTTATATAAATACGTACTGACGTAAATAATTATATGGAATAACAGGTATGATCTCCGGATCGAACCTCTATAAGAACCTATTTCAGGAACTAAGGATATTTTTCTAGTCAAATCAAATCTCTCAAATTATTCCTAACTGCTTTTTCAGAAATACATACATTTTACTTATAATCACTAATCGTAAGAGGCTAATCAAGTTGTTGATATTGTAAATTTGGTATCTACCCACGCCACATGCTTTATTACATGGTCGCTAGTTTTACCGGAAGTTCGGCACATATTTACGCAAGTTATTTTGCCGGAAAGTTAAATTCAAAGATGCTGTATCATATTACTGACCTTTGAAACCGAACTCACTTAACTTATTTAGTAAATCAATTAACCTGTCCTCTCCCAGAGGCACAAATTTGTGCCCGAATTCCTTTGATCCTGTTATCCTGGACGATGACAGATTAATCTCGAGGTTAGCAGGTTAGCATACTTAAGGCTTCATTGTCAACTAAGTAACTAACTTCAAACATTTTTTAAAAGAAAAACCAGAGGCAGTTTAACTTGATCAAGAAATTGTTTTACCACGATGTAAATTATTTCAATTATTAATATCATTTGTACGGCTTAACACATCAAACACTTATTTTCAGAAGTCTTTTTTTTTCTAATGTAAAATTATGTGAAACTTACTTATTTATGCTCGTGTCTTTAATGTTTAATATGTATTTATTATCTATTTAAGTATGTATTTACGTTTATAAGTATGTTTATCCGTTATCTAGAACCAAGTACAAGCTTTGCTTAGTTTGGGAATAGGTCAACGAGCGTCTGTCGTCCCTATATTAGATGTATATTTTAATTATACATAAATACATTATCTTTACCCTTTATTCATAACGCCTGTTAAACGTGTGTCACTTGTCATTTGTCGTCTAATCACGTTGTGCTCTAACAGGCTTGTAACAAAACAATGACGAGCAGATGGCCCAGTGGTTAGAGAACCGGACTACGAAGCTTGAGGTCCCGTGTCCCGTGTCGGGGCAGATATCTGTACTTATGAAAAATACAAATGTTTGTTCTCGGGTCTTGGGTGTTTAATATGTATTTAAGTATGTATCTATCTGTATAATTATATTTATCCGTCGCTTAGTACCCATAATACAAGCTTTGAATTTTGGAAAAAATTGAATATGGGTTAAATCCAAAAATAAAGGAAGTTGGGAATGGGAAGATTTAGCAGAACAAAATTCTTTCAACTTAGTCTTAGGATCTGAGGAGATTCAATGAAAACTACATTAGTTAATTATGAATTTTGTTGTTTGTTATTATTATTTCCATAAATCTATATATAAGGTTCTAACAAATTAGATACCAAACTTTTAACAGCTGATAATACTCGTCTCTAAGAGTAGACTTAAGTATAAAATATGTAACAGTTTATGTTACTTTTTGGACATAATTACAGAATCAACTATACTGCCGGAAAAACACCCTGTTAATGAGATAATAATAGTCAGTTGACTGTCTTGAGTAACGAGTAAATGGCCACTTAGATACATAAAATGTCAAAGTCACAATGCTTAGGTACTAAAAGTTTTCCCGCCATTCGTTGACGGTTATGACAAACGACGGTTCACTTGACAGAGAGTGTTAAATATCTTGTCACTCAAGGCTGATTGTGTTTGAGCGGAATGATAATTTTATTTAATTTTGTTCAGGAAATTAAAACAAAAATACGTATACAAGTTTTTCTAATTAATATGTAAAGTTAATTGTTTTATAAAGTTCTATGACCTTTTTAAAACTATAATTTTCAGCTTAGTTCGGAACGTAAACACCGTCTTCCTTGATCAAACCGCCGCACTGCATTTTATTTTTCCAACTTCATTGTTCGAGGCCAAGCAGACCACACAGCTGGCTCAGTCCGGTCTCAACTAACATTTATGTATCAGTATCACCTTCAAATAACATTACGCTAAGGTATTAAAATTGAGTCGTTTTTTGCGTACATAATTAAATCGTTGCAAATGTATAATTTGTTTTAAGACAGCCGTCAGTATTCCAGGAATTTTTAAGTAAATGCTTGTATTTATTAGGTTTTTTTTACAGTTGACTTTGTATGTCCAATCACCGCAACTTGATTTATGATTGGGTTTTAAAATTAAATTGAGAGAATTATAATTGAAACGGCTCAGTTTGAGGTGGAATTTTCGTAGACTACGATATCGATGGCTAAGCAAGTTCTGTGTGAATAATTATATCGAAAACTCTTCAGAAAAAATACTTGTGATTGGTGTCAACTACAACTAAGTAGTTCGGAATTCGATATTAAAAGCAAACCTGTGATTGGAAAAAAAATTGACGTCAAATCTTTGGTCGTCCGTACGTTCTTTTCATATTCATTTAGTCGAAAAAAAGAAGCGTACCTAATATTTCGTAAAAGTTACATATTTTGTAAGAGATTGAATTGTTTTGGAATACAGACAAACTAGCGTATTTTCACTGATCAAGATAATACCCGTCTTTATCTACTTTTTTAACATAAGTTCTGACTATCATTGAACCCATTCGCTATACAAGCCGTAAGTAAATCAGGTAACAACGATCGTTAAAGCATAGCAGACGTTTTAATGATCCGTCTATCGCGTCGCGATTGCACTCTTTCGTTTATAAAGGCAATTTTCTATATTAATCACGGCAGGGTCATCACTGTTGTATATATTGAAAAGTGAGAATTTACATAAAAATGCTTAGACAAGGTAAAAGTTTAATCGCAATGCAAAGTTTGAGTTTCTATCACAGTTTATACCGGACAACAAACAAACAATGCATTAACTCAATTGTTCCAATTAGTCTGATAACATTTTGGATGTTGATACTTTCGGGTAATAAATCACGATCTTCCCTTGTTTCGTAGACAGAAGTTTCACAGAATTTCGTTTCGCAGAAAATATTTCATATAATATATTATGGTCCTTGTATTTTTATTTCGAATACTAGCTTTTGCCCGCGGCTTCGCCCGCGTGGAATTCGGTTATCGCGCGCTGTTCCCTCGGAAACTGTGCATTTTACCGGGATAAAAGTAGCCTATGTCACTTTTGGGCTCATAAACTATCTCTATGCCAATAATCACGTCGATCCGTCGCTCCATTTTGACGTGAATGACGGACAAACATACAAACACATACACACACACTCTTGCATTTATAATATTAGTATGGATTATTTTTTCAACGACTACGTACTTGAATGTAATTGATTTTTATTCCAGAAACTAAAATTCATGCTTCTTTATAACAGAAGTGCCAACCCTGGCAGCAAAGCGAACGCGATGTTGCGTGGCGCTGCCTGCATTGATGCAGTAATTATTGCCCGAGGCAGAGTTGCCACACTCATAAAAAACCAAAACTCTGCAGTATTGAAAGATTTCAGCGTCAGGTCAGACCTGCGAAATAAAAATACTGTAAATCAACAGGGTCATACAGACAGCCCTTCTCTAAAAATAAGAGGGCTTGGGATGCACTGGGCCGAGAGCAGATTGAGAATTTTGCACATTCGATTGTTCACTTCGCAGATGCGTGCAGTGGCGGTATTGTTTAACGCCCGAGCGCTGGCAATCGCATTCTCCATGTCCTTCTACCCTCACTCTATACCGAGTGCCAGAAAAAGTTGTGAAAACGACTGTGATTCCGAGGGCGTTAGACAATAAGGCTTCTGGTTCCACCATCGCGTTCGTCGCTGAAAAGCCTTTAAATACCATTTTACTAGCTTTTGCCCGCGGCTTCGCCCGTGTAGAATTCAGTTATCGCGCGCTGTTCCTTCGGTAACTGTGCATTTTTCCGGGATAAAAAGTAGCCTATGTCACTCTCTGGCCCATAAACTGTCTGTATCCCAAAAATCACGTTGATCCGTCGCTCCGTTTTGACGTGAAAGACGGACAAACATACAAACACACACTTTCACATTTATAATATTAGTATGGATTTCGCATGCAAGGCGCGAGAGCGTGTTCAAATCCATAATCCTCTGTAAACTCTGAAAGATCCTCTGTTTCAGGGCCATAACATGAACTACTAACCGCTTTTAAAAAGAGGAAGAGGCTCTCAGCTTGTTGAAATCTTTTTTAAATGCTCTTAGTTTAAATTTCTCACAAAAAATCATAAGTTGAATGATAACACAAGTAAGTATAAAATCTGCATTTCTTTTTCGTATTTTGCGTAGGTACATAGCTACCGATCAAAATATGCCCATTTTTAATTTATATCGGATATTGTAAAGTTCGGTTTTATATCTTTGCTAGATACAAATACTTTGATGATGAGTCTAGTTCTGCAAGATAGTAAAATAATTGTAGAATTACAGGTCGAGTAACAAGAGCTGAAATGAATGGATTGAACGAAAGCACGAACGTAATGTCACTTAGATATTTACGAGTATGTGGGAAAATTACAGATGCATGACATGTTCATATTTGTGTGAAGTGTATTCAAATAGGTAATACATACACAGATACTTTCATTCACTCATTCAATCCATTCGTGCCAGCTCTTGTGAATCGACCTAGTATAAGTATTTACAGATTTTTTGAGTTCTACGAAATCATTTTCAGCAACGACATTCCCGGATTTCTAATCCATCTGGCAACACTCCAGTACGTAATTTCATCTCCAAAGTCACAGATATCTACCTAATTTAAGAATGAATTGGTGTTTATTGTCATCGTTTAAAATAGGTGCTTAATAAAATTGATTAAGCAACTAAACGATGTATTAATCACAATTACCACCTTCTTGATATGTAGGTAGGCATACGTTTGTTAATTTTATACAGTGCGACAAAGATCTTATGATGTTCGCGCGCGCCCTTCGCAAAAAACATTCACTAACTTTTGCATTTATAATATCAGTAGATTAAAGTCCTCAAAAACTTGCTAAATGATCATACATAGTTTGACCACCCCAAAACTGCACCATGGATAACAGTCGAAGCATTTTTATGCGCTAGTTGCCGAGTGCGTGAGCTGAACGCGTGGGTGGTCCCACTGTTTTTTTTGCTAGAATTTACACCAACACCAATAAAAACGAGGCGATGCTGTTTCAACTGTTGTGTTCAAATGCGATTTAGATTTATATTATCCGTTTAATCAAAAAACTAATTTTACCTATTGCTATTAAGTAAATACAAAATTAATTTGTTAATAGTAATTTTTAGTCACGGTTTCTAACACAAACAGAGATAACGGCTTCTACCCACTTTATATTAATATACTTAATATGATTGTCGCACATAAGACACACTTCGTTTTTTTAGCATGAGAAAGTGTAATAAACAATCTTGACGAGTCTTTTTACTGAAAAACGTTTTCAAAACAACAATAACTATTACTTAATTTATGATACCAAAAGAATGTAATGATCATAATGTCCTAGCTAATTGTTCCTTTTTGCTGTGACTTATTTTTCAAAGGTGTTTTTCAATAAAAAGACACGTCAAAATTGCTTACCTTCTTTCTAACGCTAAAAATAATGATATAAGTATACTTAGATTTATATGTTATTTTTAAATGGGTATGATTTTATTGATCACCTAAAAATGCATTTTCGACGACCTAATAAATAATATTTGTTCCTAAAATAGCAGATCTGTCACCTAAATTGAATCACCAAATAATATTAAAAACGGTTACCTAAGTATTATTTAAAAATTATTCGGAAATAATATTGATCATCAAATAATTATATTGGGTTCCAAAATAATAGATGTATGTGTCACTAAAACTGAATCACCAAACAATATAGAAATGGCTACCTAAAAATTAATTTTAATCACTGGAAAATAATATTGATCATGAAATAACTGAACTGAAATTTAAGGATAATAATATACAATGAATGAAATAATAATAATAATATCCTCTAACAAATTACACCATTTGACCCAGCCCCAAACTAAGCAAAGTTTGTTCTATGGGTGCTAAGCAACGGGTAGACATACATACATATTATACACTAAAATACATACAAACATCCAAGACTCAAGTACCTACTACAAACATTTGTACTCATCATACAAGTATTAGAAAAAAAAGTTCGGTTCTGGCACTTCGCCGGCCGTTCGCACACTGAGGGTCGCAGTTCGCAGTTCTACCTAACACTCCTCCTCGCTTCGCTTGTCGTCGTACCTAACCATACCTGCCGTAGTAGAATAGGTAGAAGCATCGAATTAAGGAACTGATATAATTATTAGGTAACAGATCTATTATTTTGGTGATCGAATTTTGATGATCAAACTATAATTTAGGATACAGGTTTAAGTACATAATCTGATGACTCATACTTAGAGACAGTTTTGATTTATATGATGACTAATATATTTCTTAGGGATAGATAGGGTATCGCAGTTTAGTGACAAATCTAAATTTAAGTGACAGAAAATATAGTTCCCTTTTTAAATTTCAGCCTATATACGACTGCTGGGCACAGGCCTCCTCTCATTGGGCCATAGTTCCCATCTTCACACGCACCATTGAATTTCTTCGCATTTGTGCAGGTTTCCTCACGATGTTTTCCTTCACCGCAAAGCTCGTTAAATAAATGTAATCCGCACATGAATTTCGAAAAACTCAGAGGTGCGAGCAACTCTGTTTGAGAGGCGATAGGTTAGGGCTTACCACGGGTTTTAAATTTAGTCGATACGATTTTATCCGTTTTATTTCATCCTTGTTTGTTTTAGTGTTTTCATACACAACTGGTTTGGGCCAGAACTTTTTTCTGACTAACAAATTATTAAAAAAATATCGTAATCTATTTATCGTAATCAGGTTTCTGACGGATTCGAAGGAAATTTTACATGGATGAATTAAATGAATCTGTGGATTAATAAAATACTTAGACTACGTTTTATCCTTATAAGTACACCCCTTGTATTGGGTATTATGCTTGTCACAAAATCTTAAGTGCTAAGCTAGAAAAAATTGCACACGGGTTCTTCGTATATGAAGTAAATGAAGACCACGATTTAATTTCTAGGAATTCACAAGGGAAAACAATTGAATCAAATAAATATACATATAAATAAAGAAGTTCAATCATATAATAACGTCAGATTCGATTTGGAAGAAACTTGGTATGGAGAGAGCTTAAGTATCGGGGAAGACATTCAATTCCAGCGGGGTATTGGTGTACAAATTCTTTTCAGATGAAGTCGCGGGCAAAGGGTAGTTGAAAAAATTTGCTGCATATTAGGTACATCACCCTGCACTGCGCGAGGCTCACCACACACTTGGTCAGTTTTTTATTAAATCGTGCAAGTAATTGGGATAGCTTAAAGTTCATGCCATAAATAATACAGGTACTGTATTCTTAGTGTAAGTTTTTGGTTACAAAATACGTCTCGATTGCGTTCGCGTTAAAATCTCAATTTATATGGAAACACGAACATCGCAAACGTTCCGCTAGAGGTGCTGTTCGTGTTTGCATACAAATTGAGATTTTAATGCGAACGCGATCGAGACGTATTTTGTAACCGAAAACTTACACTAAGGGCACTGCATGGTACAGTACTAAAGCAACTGACGTTCTTATCATCATAAACTCGATCAATCAGGCAATGTCAATGTCTGCTACTTCTACTATGTAAATATAAATATAGCTACTAGGGTGCTGGCTCCTGTCATGGACAGAAATCAATAATGTATTTTTTCGCTAACCCTAATTTAAAGAAACGGACACTACTCACTGTGGGAGCGCGCATGGGTCACGGGAACCCATCTGTCGCCACCACCACACTATACGATTCGAACTCAACCAGTGTTCATTTTCAGAGCTTCAAACACTTGGCCTAAGACAAAAGACTCGCAATGATGCCTTGCCACCTGTTCTGTTCTTTTTAATTTTATTTCATGCTCATTTTCTTTTTTGTTCTTAAACCAATGCAGCCTTACCCGGATCTAGAGTTAACTTTTTACGCTGTGGGACTTTTTAGGCTGAAAATCAGCGCTGCAAGTTTCCTTTGCTCGCAGCTTATGCTGAGCCTGAGCCCATTGCCACCTGCTTATGTGTTTTTTTATATTTTTGTAACCTGTCTTATTTTAAGTGGCAATAAATGTTTTTTTTATTACTTTTTTAAAACTAATAACACTGTGTTCAGATAACATATGATCATAACTGGACCCATTACTAGGTACTACACTGTGCTTAACATGCCCATGATTGGTTCCGTCACCCTACTTATATTTTTGCTTGACAGTTTCAATTTTATATTTACCAATGAATATGTGAAATTCGCGATTTGATCTGTTAAAGTTGAGCAAAGCAAAGTACTAAGTTTATTAAAAAAAATACATAGCGATCTTCATTTAAGTCACATGAAGAACAAAAGTAACTATGTCTGTGTGATACCGCTTCATACTTAAACCACTGCGATATAGATCAAATTTGGTATGGAGATAATTTAAAACCCTGGAATGGACGTAGTATAGCTTTTAGCAGACAAAGTCACGGGCAAAAGCTAGTAACTTGTGTTACCTCAACTGCACGACATGAATTATTCTTATCTGCACTTGATACCACAGCGGGAAAACAGAATAGGTAAATAACCTACGTCAACCATAGCTAAAAGATTCTTGAACTTCACATGCTCGCATAATGTAGATATTTAGCGTGCTCCGCTGGAATCAAACACATGTTTTATAGGGAGTTATTTCAAGCTTCGTCATATAATAAACTTGGCTGTAAAGGTCTTTCGGCGTAGATAACAGCGGCATGACACATAGTTCATACGAGGCTGAAGTCTAGCTCATAAAAACACGAGGTTCGAGCCGGGACGACTCACCCGCCCGAGAAATAGGTAGGGCTGCGGCGGTTAGGTGTCGGCCGCGCGGCGTGCATATCCCGTTAAGCGCGCCTGCGATTTTTGTTTCAGGAGGCAATTCTTTAGACCAGTGGTTCTCAACCAGTGGTCTGCAAGAACAATAGCCTAACCAACTTAGAAAAGTTGAAAAACTTCCGACATTATCATGTTAAAGTTCAATATTTCAAGAATGGCTTAACTTATTCTAATTAAACGTAGCTAAGAATAATCGCAAGGAAACTCGCTTTCACCAAAAAAACCGCATCGAAATTGGACCATCCGTTTGAGAGCTACGATGCCGCAGGCAGACAGAAACTGGCGTTTTTGCATCGGTGGTTAAAAATAAGGTCAGGTAAAAATTGTACAGACGATGCTAGCTCAATAATTGATGCAAACTATGTCTACTTGAAATTATGATTTTTAATAAATATAACTTTTAAAATTCAGCTTTTGCTTATGTCACAGTCATGTTTTGATGTAAGATTGTTTTTGAATTGATATTTTATTTGTAACCACGTTGTCTCTGCAAATAATTTTCAGTTTTTTATTATGATACACCCTTTTGTTTTGTTTTTCAGGTCCGGAACCCTAAGAGAGGTTGGGAATCAATGCTTCAGATTAGACGAACCTTGTCCGCGGGAAAATGGTCCGCGGATTCATCGCCGCGGTCGGCCGTCAATCATAACTTGACCCATTCGCTCGCAGATGTCATAGCGCACTCAGGTATCTTGTCGTAACGCTGGTAATATTGTATCAACCCTCCTGTTTATTTTTATAAACGCATTAATTATCTAACTGCCAAATGTGCAATTAATCGTTTACTTACCTAAATATTAACGTCAGCTTTATGATTTTAGTCACAAGTTTAAGATCCGTGATAATTTTATTGATTTTAGGGTTTAATACTTAATCTAAGAACGTTTACCTCTACTGCACATACGACAAAAACTGTAAATAAAATAACACACTTGGGCATTATACTTCACTGTACGGTACGCTTAGTTTTAATCGATGTTACTTACACGGGGTCGTTTAACGTATGGCCATAACTTTTATATTTACGATGTCGCCGCAGCTAGCGTTTCGTAGTGATTCGGTACAATTATGAACGAGGCTTAACCTGAATCAGAGGTTATGATTATACCGCGTTGGCGCCGTAGTCGATCGGTAGGCACCGCGCCGGCGAGGCGTATCGTTTTCACCCTTGCGACTGGTAAAACTTTTCTCCAAACATTATAATGCACCAATAATATTTTTAGTCTAATACCTCACCTTTAAGGGTCTTAAAATCACCACGTGTAAAATAAAAAAAAATTGATCTTTTTCTTTTTACGTGTTATTTAATTTTAATTGTAGCAGTTTTAGCACGTACTTATGTTGCAATTGATCAAAACGACATGCTTACAATAATAACACTAGCACTATGCATGCCTTTGTCAATCAGTTTGAGAAACTTTTGCGATTGGTGGGGCATTGAAAACAATGTAAATAAGTAGGTTTAACAAACACCTTTCAGCCAAAACTATCAAATTATCAGGCCAATTTGCAAGCAATAATTCCCTCGTAAAAATCGATCGTACATAATGGTCGGGCTCGATGCGTACCTATCGAGCGGCCCGTGTGAAGTCGACAAAGCGGCCGACAAAGGCGACGAGCGCCAACTCCCATTGTCACGGCTATCGGTAATTAAGTTTACTGTACTGCAGTATTTTTTACAACGCGAAACGTGTTGCTTTGCTTTCTATGGACTATAGAAAGACAAAAGTTTCTACCTGTTATTTATTGCTTCTAAAAATCTGTTGGTTATTGGTTATTTACACAGGGCCGTGTAAACAATGCATAACACGGGCCGAATTTCCCGAAGCTTTTAATTGTAAATAATCTTAGGCCGGAAATTTCGCCGTAGGCATTGTCGTCTTCTCCGGTCAGTGGAGATACTGTGTAACATACATTAAGTAAAATGATGATATAATTATTCACCAGGCAAAATACATACTTATAGTATTATTTTTTATTGTTTTAGAGCTACTTTTGTATCTACGAGACCCACGAGTGCACTTAACATCTATAATACATTTTAATACTTCGACAGATTTACTATTTTACTTAAAACTATGCCTACACTAAGGCATCAAATAAAATCATTCAAACCGTCCATCTCTGGGTTGGTTTCGTATACAAGCAAACCACAACACGCTAGCGCCTAGCGCATGGTGAATATAAAATGTAGTAAAATGTCAAGAATCTACTGAGACGTCCATGTAGCACAATTATTTTACTAACCCCTGACGCAAAAGAGGGTTGTTATTAGCTTGTTTGACGTTAATGTCTGTCTATGTTTCGATATGTACTTACGGTTCTTTTTCGCGTGATAACGAGAGTCCTTGCAGTGGTTCTTAGCCATGTTTAGTAAAAATCGGCTTAGCGGTTTTTGACATAATGAACTTTGAAATTATACCCTATGTATATGGGGGATTTTTCAACTTTTCTAAATTGGTTAAGTTATTAGAAGGTAAGTTACTTACCTGTTTTTTTATAGTCAAAAGATCTCCGCAAATTAAAATTACCCTGGGATTGCTAAGTCTCAATTCGGTACCATCCAAGCGAGATAGCAGCGAGATTTAAGGAATTTAAATGATCCCGCGTTTTAGTGTTAGCACGTGTTAGCCATGCACAGACCATAGGTTGTGCGACGCAGTGATCTCGCTTAGCCAGTTCCAAATAGAGATTCTGGTAAATGCGATGACAATGCATTTCGTTCACACGTGACTAAAGAAGTTAAGACTTTATGATTCTTCAACCCCTATAATTTCATACAGTCCAGGTTTGGTATTTACAATATAATGTATATATAATAAAAAAAACAACTTTATTTTCAAAACTTATTAATACTTGACACAAAGAAGTACTGATCCTAGATCTAGACTGGCTTGTAGGTTAAAAACGATATGAATTAAACTTTTAGTCGTATTTATCCTCTTGTAAAGTAACCATTTACTATCATCACATAGAAACATAATACAAGAAACTATATAATATCATATCATAATGACGTAGCGACAAGCCAAAAAGCTATTGAATCATCTATCGCATTCAACGTGTTCTTTATAAAATTGTCTGGCAACCAATTTTAGAAAGAGAGGGCGATATTTTTTTTCATGACAGAATTAATAGTTCCCACAACGATTACCTTCACCTGAGAGGTGGCCGTAGGTCAGGGTAGTCGAACTTGTCGATGAAATTATCGATATTAAATAACCAATCTTCCTTCCCTTCAAATATTTTTTCCTTGCATTCCTTTAGGTATCCAATCTCACTAATATTATAAACTACCCGTTACCCGCGACTCCGTCTGCGTAGAATTCGGTTTTCACTATCCCGCGGGAACTACTGAATTTTCCGGGATAAAATTCTTATCCTAATCTCCTTCCCTGGGACTCAAACTATCTGTATACCGAATTTCATCTAAATCAATTCAGCGGTTTAGAGAAACAGACTTACAAACTTTCGTATTTATTATAATAGGGCGATACGAAATTTTGTAAGCCTGATTGTTTGCGACTTCACGTCTAAACCACTGAACCGATTCAGATGAAATTCGGGATGATAGTTTAGGTCCCGGAGAAGGACATAGGAAAGTTTTTATCCCGGAAAATTTCACAGTTCCCGCGGGATAGCGATAAACGAATTCTGCGCGAACGGAGTCGCAGGACTGCTAGTATGAAATAAAATTTAGGGCATTAAAATAATGAAATCAAATGATTTATTGATGTTGAAATTGATATAAAGATGAAATTAATAAGAATTAACATTATTAAAAATATAGCACAATCTACCGTAATACTCATACATACATAGCTTTGTGTAGCTGGAACTGTAAACTGAAGCTGGCTGCAAAATAGTTATACCTAGTAGGGTTTCTGTAACGTTGATGTCTAGTTTATATCTAACTAGCTTTTGCCTGCGGCTTCACTCGCGTTAAACTTGGGATAACACAGATTTACTTTCCACAGTCTTTATTTCTTTATTTTTCTTCGGAGGATTATACAATTGTAAATTTTCGAATTTAAAAATCAACCTAGATAATCATAATGAGTACCTACAAACTTTGAACCCCATCCTCAGGTCTGGTGTGTAATTTTAGAAAACCTCAGTGTTTCTTTTGCCCGTGACTCTGTGACCTACGTGACATAGGATTATTCCCGCGGGATAGAAATAAGTTAATTCAATAAAAAACCCGACTGTCAGTGATTGAATTGAAATAGGCTTTTATTATTTCGGATATCAATTATTAAAAAGCTTTCACTAAGTAATAGATTTTTTTAACCCCAACAAACCAAGAAACAGACAAAGTTTTGTTTTCTTTTAACTATTCTACTTTTTGCTTTACTGACGTTCACCTATTTTAATAGCCCTTTAAAGCTAACAGTTGTAAACCTTTATCGTATTTTTACCGATATCGCAGTACCCACTACAGCCCTAGCAAGAATGCACCTTGACAGCACTAAGGGAAATGGTTTTTTTTAATCACGTCACTGTTCACAATATATCATCCCTTTATTTACTCACTGCCTCGCTATATATTCGCACACCCGGCTTTGTCTGCGACAGATTTTGGCGCAAAGGGGTCATGACATGAATAGTCAGCCGGTGTATAGGGATGCATTTATAAAATGCACTACAGTTAACCGAATTTCATGCAACGCCTGCAATAATATAGATCGAAATTGATATTTAGACTTCTTTTCATCTTATATTATTCCCATGATTAGTTAGTAGAAGAAGAACTCATTATTAAACAGACGGCCATCTCAACAGTAATTTATCAGTCAACTTTAAATTATTACTAATAGACTTTTGCGGACGACAGGGCGTGGTCAGAAATGCATTTTATTTCTTTTAAAGTCAGCATTCCGGGGGTCCGGTCTATTGTGCTGGTAATACAAAAACCATCGAGAGATTAGGATGCAGTGGCACGATCAACTGAAGTCCCGTGACCCTCTTTTGTTGGATGACCTACTGACAGGTGGACTCACGTTGGTCAACTTGTTTGATGGATCCTTTCTTAGGGCTTTGATAACAAGTGTAGACATTATTAGGACAGACTTGTCCTTTTTTTCGTACTTACTTAAGCTATAAATGTCGAAGTTGAATGAAACGAGCAGTTTATTCTATATTACTTTACTCATATATTTCTTTACGCATATTTTCGTCATAATTCTATTTCGCATAAATTGTTTACGCATAATAGTATTTGTGCTGAAACTGTTTTCGCATAATTATATTACGCAGAATTCTTTTACGCATAATTTGCGAATTCCGAATATTATTTAGGCAGAAAATGACTTTCGCATAAATTAGTTACGCAGAAAGTTACTTTCGCATATGTAATTTTGCCGATATAATTAAATGAGTATCCTTTAATATTACAACAAAAACGATGGTTTTCCTCAACGTAACTTTATATTTTATAACTTACCTAAGCTTAACCTAATCCAATCCACTTCTCTGGAAAGTAGTACTTAACTAGTGGGTGGTAGTATTTTATAATGCGGGGACATAACTGTGACAAAGTTGACTCTGAATGACATAAGGTAACTAATGAACTTATCCAGGTTAAAAGGAGGGTAGATTATGTACGTTTTTTAATGCTTCTTTTAGTGGTGGCTGTTCGTTCCGTTACAAATACATTTCTAACCTAACCTAATAATCTATTTTTCTAGTCATAATTATACTGTTTACCATTTACCGTTTTTATATTTACCATTACACTAATCAAGAAATAGTTCTAAATTTATTTTCGGACATAGATTTGGACAGGATTTCGGGCTAACAAAATTCGGCTAAATTACATATATGCTAAACAATATTATGCATAATAAAATTCGGCTATGTTAATATTATGCTAATATAATATTCGGGTAAACAATCATTCGGCTTATGAAGAATTATGCTAACATACATTTCGGCTAGTTTAAAATTAGGCGTAAATAAATTATGCCAAACCTGTTTATGCGTAATTTAAGTTTCGGACATTAGAAAATATGCCAAATAGATGTCACCCTTCCTTAAAATATTAGTATTTTATCTATAGAAATTAATTTTAACGTGCCATTTTATTCAATTGTCAAGATTCAACTTACCCTTTCTTAATTCATCTGAATAACCAATTCAAAAACATTGTTCTTAACACCTTTGTGGCGAGCTGCTTACAATTTATTCATTTGCAATGGTTTCGAAGTTCCTTTTGTTCAAACATTATTTTTCATGCGAACGGACCGGAGATAGCAAATTAAGAACATCACCTATACAGAGAAGACAAGTCAGGGCATTGTTTGGAGTTCCGAAGCCCTTCTTTAAAAGTTACAAGCACTTAGAAAAGTCATCTTGAGAGTAAATAGGTACGATTACAGTGTATAAGCTCAGAATTAATTCAAAATACAATTGTAGTGCTTTTGCATGAATGTGGGCAGTCTGTAAATTTTATAAAAGTCATTAAAAACTAAAGCTGAACTATAAATAAGTACTCCAGTTTTATTGTCTGAAGTTGGTGGTTGGAGGTGGTCTGAAGTTAGGTGTCTTTTGTTGGATCTATGCGATGACAGAAGAAGTTTTACAAACAATTAAATTATTGTTCTAAAATTCCTGTGCGTTCGATTACTGCGTGCGGAGGAACGCCTAAGCGCCATGATTATAAAGTGTAGTATACAACGACTGAGTCGGTTCATTTCGAGGATGAGATCCGAGTTAATCGTTCACGAGGCCTAACTTTCGTAGCCTGACTTTTAAAGTGCTAGAGATATGGTTTAATTTGGTGTGTCGAGATGTCTGTCCCCGTGCCGGGATAATAATAATGCATTTTTTTGTTCCCGAGACGCCCGCTTGGATGCATCGTGCGTCTCTGTGTGTCTCTAGCTTCGTCTAGCAGCTGTGCCTATTATTTTGAAGCTGTGTGCGAGTTTTATAGCACGACCAAGCCAACTTGATACATTTTGCCGTGAAAGATGGAAAATATTCACGCAATGACGCAATAGATGAAGTCGTATCGCGTGCGTGACAAGTTGATGTTTGAATCTGTTTAAAAAATATAGCGACTTATTTCGAATCAGGTGGCACGTACCCTCCCGCCGCTGTGACGTTTGATTATGCCAATCAAGTTAATTATGTACACGGAAAAGATAACGTTAAATTACAAGAATAAAGAAAACAGGCTACTGAAATGATTATTAAATTCAACATCACTGCTAAAAAAATCACAAAAAATACAAAACATGATTGATATTAATTTCTAAACTCCCAGAAAGGTTTTTGCAAACAGGTATCAAAACCATTTGCTCCCTGCCTTTATTTTTTTGCATTGTTGGCAGAGCTATTCCCAAGAACATGTGGACCGCTACGTTGCCAGTTTAAATACACCATCCTGCCGGCATTGTAGTTCCTTTATCAATACTTTCTAAAAAAAATCCTTGTTGACAGCTGTCTTTTTCCTACCCATCTTAGAATTTGAAAGTGTGAGAGGGACAGTTGGAAGCAAATCTCTTTGAGAAATAATTGCTTCCAAAATGAAAGGATTTTAAACAATGGAGTGGAGACGAAGATTTGCAATTCGCTTCGCAAGCCGTTGATCAGTTCCGAGTTTGTTACATTGATATCTTGGCTTTTTGTTATTTAACTTAACTACTGTGTGTTTGCCCATAAAAAGTATAAACTGAACCCTTTAGTGACGATTGGAATGTACTATATTCTAATCGTCACTAGTGGGTTCAGTTTGGGTTCAGTTCAGTGTATACCATAGCATGTTTATCACGACTCCACGGAGCATCGCCACGTCACGTTGTTTAGTTAAATTTGAAATAATGGAAGCAAATCACGGCAGGCGAATTAATTCAAATAGTTCCGTACCATCGGTACCTATTCTATTTAAGGTTTATAGTTTAGAGATAAGATAAACTAATAAATTTAAAACGTACTATTTGATAGGTCTAAATAATATTTGAATTGACAAAGAATTCGTGTTGTATCAATAGGTCATCATGAAATGCGCTAGGCTTCATCTTCACGAGAGATCGAAGCCAGCAGTAAGTTCGGCTCGGCGCACGCCGAGCGAGCGGCCGCGGAGGTACTGCCAGAAGCGGTTGGTCAACCCGGACCACGAGGAGGACCCCCGGTGGGCTGATCTGCTCGAGAGGTAAGCTATATGTAACCACAGATCTGCAACGATAACATGTCAAAAAAATAGTTGTAAACAAATTGATATTGATTACAGATTTCATTGCAACGCAAACGATGATACCCTAGCCACTATAGACAATACACAAGCACAGCAAAATGAAGACCTATTTCTATCAGTCCAAAACTTGAAATTCAATGGCGATGTCCACGAAAGAAAACGATCAAAAACTTGCTTCAAGTACAAAGCTCTGAGCGATGGCAAAAAGCACAGAATGTTCGTGAAGCAAATAGTAGAAGATGAAGAAAACGACGCAGACGAATGCTCCTCTCAGCTCACGTGCTACTATTTTGATGACTACGTAAAATACATTCTTAACAACGAGCCTTCCGCACCGGTCTCCGAAAAATCTAGTGTGCTATTTTACACCCTTAATAACAAAGTTAAGGAAAACAAAGCGGTGCAAGTAGAATCGAGAAAACAGGGCCTAGATTTAAAGAAACATCGAAAATTAGATGGCGCTGTTAAAAATAACTGTAGAATCAAGAATATAAAAGAAACTGTTAAAGAAGAACCACCTGACCTTATATCAGAGGATACAAAAGTAGTTTATCATAAGTCAGGGAAACGCAAATGTCTAACGATATCAAGAGCTCAGAGTCCGGAAACTGTTCAAGTTATCAGAGTAGACGTCGTTTGCAATTACACTAGAAGCTCAACTATCTCGGAGTTAGATGACAATAAGAGACAAAATGATGTAGATACTCAAATCACATTGGATCCCAAAATCTTAAACAGTATAAATATGAAAACTTCCCACTTCTCAAATAAATATTTGCTGACTAATACAACAAAAACTCTCGATGAAAATATTTCGGGGGGAGCTAAGGTTACTTTGCTTTGTAAAACTTTCAGACTTTCAAGAAGGACTAATCCTACGAACAAGTTGCCCCGTACACAGAATAAATGTTCTACGTAAAATGTATAAAACCAAGTATTATAACAACTACCTAATTGACCACTACTTATTCGGTTCGGTAAAAAAATAGATACGACGAGATTGAATTTAAAATGTATTTTTTGCGTGAAATTAACCCGTTGAATTGATTCGTAAATGTTAAAAGAAAAATGTCCGAATCAAGGTCCCGTAAGTCGTAGTGATGATTATTGCAATATTATTTTAAATTTTCTTGAAAAGTTTGACGAAACAAGGAAATTTACATTACAAAAAATACCGTCGGTGATACAACAATGTGAACTGACTTTAAAGTGGATACCTGGCGAGAAAAATCTTGGCGAGCGACCCTCTGGCGCCACCCTCGCCGTAACTAATGGCGCCCAAACTTTTTGTTTAAACACTGTTTATTTAATGTGGCGCATAAAAATTACAAATAAACCTTCAGATCTACAATTAAATCATTCTAAATTGCTGTCCCAAAGATTTTTGTTTAAAATATAACAGTATCTAACCTTGTTATAATGAAAATATCTCGATTGGCTTTTTGAAAGAGCCGCACGATGTTACTAATGTTTGAGAATCAGTGAATGTTACAGAAAAAACACATTGTATTGTTTTCAATCCCTCTGATTTAGTTGACGCTGAGTTATAAAGAACATAATTAAATTAAGATACACCTCCATGAAATGTCACCGGAAAAGGTAATGATAATTCATAAGACTATGCATAGATAATGCATAAGACTTTATAGTAGGTATGGAAGTTTATTTGTGTCTGAATTTTATTTTTAATCATACCTATTCATATCAGTCTAGTGACGTTAAAATTTTCCAACCCACTTCTAAATCTCTATGTTTATAACTATGTACCATTAAATATTAAGAAATATTTAGTCAATTACCTACTCAAGCACTGCTTTTGTAGCACGTCTGCGTATCCGAGTAATAAACCTTTTAAATATTAAATAGTTTTTTAATTTATCTCTATTGTGTAAAAATATTCTTTAGTTTGTGTCTGTTACAAAATATCAGCTGGTAACAAATACAAAAATAAAATAAATTACAAAATTGCGTGGAACGCTTGATTGCTTCATACTATAGGTATTATACCAAACTTTGAGTTGACTGTACCTTCCGTAGGTAATTCCTTTTTTATTCGGCATCCGTTACCAGGTGCGATAAAGTTTTTACAAAGTTATAACTTAATTACTGAAGCAAAGGTAGCGTGCAGCATTGAGGTTTTACTGTATTTCAGGAAGCCGGCCCGTTTTTATATTGCGAACCTTAAGCTATAGTAACAGGGAAGGTTTCGGCTAAGCGGCGTGTGGCGTGAGACGAACTGTACGTGCATTTACACCAAAAGGCATGATACTTGCTGCGGTACGGAGGTAGAACCAACAATTGATTACGCTGCGCTATTTTGATAGTACCTAATTCTGAACATCGTAAGCATAATGAAGTACCTATGTATATAGTTTCGAATAGGTATAAAGTTGTAAACGTGTTTCTTTTAGAATTCAGTTTAGTTAATCAAGTAGGTATGTAGTAAATTTATCAGCATTAAGCATTATACATCACATCTTGTTGGATTATAGTACCTACGTTGATTATAAATGTTAAGTATTGTAAATAAATAATGTTCTCTAGCAAATATGTATTTTTACTAGTATTTTACTAGCGCTGTACTCTACAGAACATTAAGTAAATATAGAGGCACTTCTATGTATACTTCTTCCGGTTAGTCTCGAAATTTGAAGCCGACAATTTTCCTTCTCCGTTCTGTTCAACGGCCGTTGCTCATTGATTAAGCATAAAAGCCGTAACGTTCTGATTAAAAAAAGTGAATTGTTAGTGGGAGCGAGGACTAAGCCTGGTTGTTGGAATAGGTGATTTGTTAACATCGTACCTAGCTAAAGGTGCCGAGCAAGACGGAGTACATAAGCTGAGCCGAGATCACGAGCAGAGAAGGCAATGATTAACGATCCGAACGGAAACGTTTCCGAATATTAATTTGTAGTGGAGGTCACCGGCGCGGCGGCCTAGCTAGTGTGACACCGGCACGCCGCACCGAAAGGATTGGGACGCCACGGCCCACCCCACCCGATGGGGTGAAATGTGTGTGCCGAATTTATAGGTGTGAGAGATGGAACTTCAGGGTAGCTAAAGGGTGAGGTGGACTTCGGACCTCCCTTAAGGGGGGTTGTAAACCCCCCAATTTGCCCTAGTCCGGCACCCCCGCCCGAGGCTCCCCGTCCGTTCCTGTCCAAGCGATAAGAGGGAAGAGGGGTGAGCGTCAAATGGACGTTTTACGCATAATTTAGAGCAGTAAATGGATTCGAACAGTCTCCACTCCACACAGCATACCTACCCGAAGAGGCATTAACGTATAGGCGCTCTGGAAGACCGACACCACCGATTATGATGATATGTGTTTCTAAGATAAAATCCAACGGTAAATTACGACCTATATCTTTGATGTTCATTGTTTATTAGAAGGACTGCGTGGCATACGAAATTATAATAACCTTATTTCACAATCGCAGAATTATTATCTTTAACCACCAAATGAATTTTACTGTGAGTAGATAATATGGCTACTTACCTAAATTTGCATAATTTTATGGAAGAACTTACGTAACTTTAAAAAGTAAAACAAAGTAGCGACGATAAGAAAGGTAAGACTTTGTGCCAGTATCACTTGGCGCTCTAGCGCCGCGCCGTAGAACACGTTTTTGAATGTGTTTCCATCAAAGAAGTTTCCCAGGCCTCCGCTTACTACCTACTTCGTATTTTTCGTTTTAGATAGGCTGTCAAATTTCCTCTGAGAAATAGACAAGAGGTGTTCCTGATTGCTTATATTATAGTGCTAATGACTTAAAAGAAAAGTCTAAAAAGTTGCTCTATGTTATTTAATAAACAGAGGGTTCTGCCGTGTTAAATACTTAAGGGGTATCTCATAAGCGTAAGATTATTGTGTACAGTCACCTGCATAGCGGAGCGAGCAAATATATCTGACACGTCCTACCGGCTCTAGAAATAGAGTCGTATCAGATATTTATGCACGCTTTCTTGCAAGTAAAACAGATATTAGTGCAGGGCCCTATTTCACGAACGTTACAAGTCTAGTAATACTATAGTCTTCATTTCTCAACTTAACAAATGTATGGCATTATTATAGTTACTAGTTAATAGCTACAAGTCTCGGTAAATTCTGTTTCATGATGTTTTTTACAAGACTTGTAGCTAGTTTTATTTTGTTCGTTTGACAATCGTCTGTAAAGAGTTCCACTGTGATACGAAAATTACCTATAAGTAGGTTTAGGTGTACGTTGTATGGTTTATTGTCTGTTTGTTATACCTATAACGAAATGTTTCATTTACCGGTGTAAATTCTAACTTTTTACGTATAGTTAGTAGCGTGGCCACGTAAGAACTTGATGGGTTTCCAAAATTTTCTACCGTTCGCGCACATTTCTCATTCGCCCTTCACTCGCTGCTTTATAAGGTATACGTTACCTTACTATAGTCTTTTTCCTCCGGGTTGTTCATCGAAAATTTTTACGTCACGCTACTTATGTACACTTACCTATTATGCGTACCGACAGTCCTAAACAAGGTGTTTACGGTCATTGAGTTAAAGAAAATTAACAGGGTTTGGAACAAATGCTGCCCAGAAACGAAAATACCTCTAATGAGTTCATTGCGTTTATTTTCCATTATAAAAAAAAACTTTCGTATATATTCAAAATGGTATAGGTCTTAAAGCGCTTTAGTATATATAAACAGTCTAGTGTTAGCCTAAAGTGCATAATGCACTGTGAGTTTTGTCTGGGTAGCATTTGGTCCAACCCCGTACTCCCGTGATCGACCTCCTTTATGAGAGTTTAGCAGTATCAAGGTTTTCGATTTCAAATGTACCTAATCGTATGTACTTTACGACACGCGCGTCATACATTCACGTGGCCCATAAATCTACCGGAGTTACTAAATATTTTTTTCACTTCTCATGCTCGTAAACTTTGTGTTTACGCTGGATGTAGGCTGCATAAAATGACTTGTTAAGCTCTCTTTCTTCTCAGTAATGCATTGCATAAAATAGAATCTTCTTCTAAGCTTAGACCAAGGCATCAACAATAAAAGTTTATAAAATTAAGTTTTTTTTTATAATCTGTGTTTTATGTTAATAAATTAATAAAACCATCTAGTACCTCTTACGTACTATGTACGTATGACGTATGACTTTACGTTTTTTGAACATACGACGCTTTTCCACACAGATTACGAAGCAGAACGACAGCCTTTTCGAGTTAGTGCAATAACTTTTTTTCATTGTTGACTAGCTTTTAGACATACATTTAGTTTCTGCGAACTTGATTGATTTTTCGGAGGATTACACGGAAATACAAATACAGACAGACATACGTTGTTTTAGACAGACGGTGCAAATTTTGGAATTCAAAAATCAACATACATACGTAATTAAAATTAATCATAATTCATACCAACTTCGAAACCCTATTTCGTTGATTCCAGGGTGGAATTTTAGAAAAGGTTAAAGTAATACGCGTAGTTTCTTTTGCCCGCGATTTCATACACGATATAGGATTATATCCCGAGAAATCGTAAAGTTCCCGCAGGACATGAATCACTGTTATGATCTATTTTAATATTCTTAATTGTCGATGAGAGACAGACCGTAGTTTTCTGTTACTGAAAGAATTTAAAAAAAAGAATAGTGCGCGGTCCAACCGTTCCCGAGTTTGGGGCTTAGCAACACATTTTAAGATTCATTTTTCGTATATATACGACGGCACTCTGTTACTAAGTACGCCGCGAACTACTTAGTACTTAGTAACAGAGTGCCGTCCCCAAAACAGAACTGGAAGCCCTATAAAGTAAAAGGTCAAATTCCTCCAATTCAAAAAAAATACTATTTCTAAAACAAACAATAACAACTCAGTGAGTACTTAAACCTAGAGCCTGGCTTGGGCGTGCCAAGCCACACGTCACTGTCCGTCACCGCACCACGCCGCGCAACTTGGACGCGTGACGAGTTTAAGGCTGTTTAGCCTATTGAATTTTTAACAACTTGCTACCCTTTTCAATTACCCATTGGAAATGGGGTTGCTTCGCTGTCCAAGCTCGGCTGACAATCCTTTTTGCGTCTATTAATTATTAACGGAAATTTCCTAATTTAGATGCAAGTGATAACCCTTTAGCTATATTATGTTGCACTCTGTCATTAGAAGAGGCTGACAGTGTGAGGTCCGATTTGCAAAATAGTATGTATGTATGTATGTTAGAATGAATGTAAACTCTTTATTGTACAAAAGAAAAGAAACAAAACAAAATTGACAAACTTTGAGATACTTGTACAGAGGTGTACTTATTCCTTTAAGGGATCTCTACCAGTCAACCTTTGAGTAGATGAGAGGAGTAACCAGTAGTAGTTTGTAAAACCTTGGGAAACTTTCATGTATTTGTTTAGTTTTTGAATAAACTGCAAGGATAGGTTTGTTTGTTTAAGTATAACATGCAACCTTTAGTTTACGACTTCGCGTGCGCAGTATTCAAATTTACGGCACGGAATAGATAATAGTACAAGCCTATACGATAAGGTCCTTTGTAATTTCTTTCATAGAACAAAGCATAAAATTGGCAATGGCTGATACGAACGTATCAACACCACTTAATAATAGTAGGTATATGTATGTAACACTAGCTTTTAGCCCCGCCGTTTACTGTGAATTAAATTTTTGTATTTTATCATCAATGAATTCGGAGAAAGACTCCTCAAGAATTGGAGATCTAAGGAAATTTAGCAAAAAGTTATTAACAATATTGATATTAGGGGCAATAGCCTGAAATAGGGAAATAGCTGTGTCTTTTTGTTGATAAGAATCACAATAAAATATTTCGCATTTTGAAGAAATTAAATCGGTTTAAACCCGCAGGTCATCAAGGACTTCGCTTACATTACCACCTAAGGTACCATCATCTAAATACCAAACATTGAATTTGGAATTTAAGCTTTGAATGATAGGATTGATTTTTAATTAATATTAATATCCTACTTAATATCATAATGTTGTTTTTATTCTATAAATTACATCTCAAGTATTTAACTGTAACATAAAAAGATTTAAATTAAAAAAAATAACTATATACAAAAATTTAAATTAAAATAAAACTAACCTACTTACAAATAAAAAACCCCCCTAGATCACCGTCGCTGCTCATTGTGCCCAGAAGGCTGGCAGCATTGCCACGTTGGATCAGGCTGATCCTTTGCCCAAAATAGCTGCCAGCCCGCTGGTCACCTGTAGCATCTATTAGGCTCGTGGATATCTCCTTGGCGATATCGCGCGCGCCAGGTCCCCACGACCCCAGAGTCTCAACACCAAACGGCGCAAAAATGTAGCCTTCCCCAAGAACTGCATATTTGCGCCGTTTCAGTTGCTCTGCTGTTGCTGCTGCTGCGCCGGCCTTGGTGGACGTTGCTGGGACATGCGATGGAGCAAGAGTGTCCACGCAGGTAGCGTCCCAGACAAGTGTCCTACCTTGCTTCCATGGAACGAGTGTTATACCGTCCAGCCGCTTACCATCGTCACGTGCGATACCATTCGGCAAGAGAGACCGTGGTGGCCCAAGATGTCAACTTTCGAGCCACAGCGACAGTGATTCGTTTGGTTTAGTGCCCAGTCGCAGGCTAACGGAAAGGGATAGAGTGGTCTTATCCAAAAGTGTACCGATATTTTTGGAAGGTAACGCATGTAGCCAGAGCCCTGATTCCTCTTGCGATACAGCTAAAAGACGAGCACGCTCTGTTGGGTTCTGCGCAGTATCTAGGAGCTCCTTAAATACTAACCTGCAGTGCGGCTCGTCCCAAAGTTTTTGAGATTTAAATGAAACTGGTAACTGTTGTCTGTAGGGCATGCCGAGAACCGGATAATTATTTGAGGTGTAAGATAAATGTTACAGAAATAAAAACACACATTTTGATGTGGTCTGTTTTATTTTGAACATAAGGATATGTACCGATAAGATTCTTTATATTATAAGAGATCGATAAAGTTTATTTTGGTTAAAAAAGCAAAAATCCAATTTTAACGGTAACAAAAATGAGCACCGAGACCACGAAAAAGAACATTTTGTTTATTTTAAAATCTTATAATTGTACTATTTGAATGAAAATCCGATCATAATGAGAAAACGAATAAGCATTATTTAATTAATCAGGTATCAACAGAAATAGACAATCGATATCTATATAAAAAAAAATTAAAACTTGACCACGAAAATGACGACTTCAAATTGTCATTTTTGTAACCTTTTAAACACTATCTAGAAATTATTATATATATATATATATATAGAAGGTATTGAAACCTGTTTTGGTTTCTGAGTTGAAGTTATTAATCTTACTTTAATTAAATAATTTCTAGATAGTGTTTAAAAGGTTACAAAAATGACAATTTGAAGTCGTCGTGTATATATATATATATATATATAACACGGGATATATATATATATATATATATATATTCCCGTGCAGGTCTACGGTAGACCCGAACGAAATTATGTTAAAACGAAATGAAGTTTTTTTTAATATTTAGATACATTTCTTTTTTGCTCCCGTATCCTTGCTTTCTTTTCGTCTTCGGATATTTTATGACGCGTTCTCGCCATATCTCTGTTTCCAAAAGTAAAAACATGATAATATTTTTTTCTAAAACAAACTATAAAAGACGGCATAACGGCATAAACGATTACACTGTAAAAAGCAGAAAATTCTATCAAAAGTGTTCTGTATTTTTTCTACTTGTAGGGAAAATCATCTTTTTTGTGGTCTTTAATCAGTTTCGTGGCCCATAGCACCACGAAAATGATGACCACGAAATTGAAAAGTTCTTACATTCGCGTCTCTGCAGTAAATATCCTATAGGTTTGAAGCAAATGAAATCAATATTTAATAACTTAACTGCAAATGACACAGCACCAGTAAAACATTATATTTATTTACCCAATACTCACCAAATCGCAACCGTAACGAAAATGACGCTCGATCTTTGACGCAAATCTAACTTGAACCTTTATTACATTAATTATAGATAAATAATTATGGCTTGCGATAATCATTATACGTCATATTGACGCAATCTTATTTTCAAAGTTGCTTATAGTTAAAAAAGGATTTACAGGAGGTTTGACCTCTTTTTTTGTTTAAAATATTACTTAATAAGTGTGGCTACGAAAATGATGATTGATTCGAACAGCAGTGGAAATGAAAGCAGACGCTACTTACTTAAGTTACGTTTATATTTTCTTTAAAAATTCAATAGAAAATTAGCCTGAGTCCGATATTGTGATTTCCGATAAGTTAGACAATTCATTATCGGAACTTACGGTCCGAGATTCCGGAGTTACGATATTCCGTGATTCCGGGATTCATACCCTAGTTCCCGTGGGATAATATTTTAAGTTTAAACAAGAATAGAGGGCACTGTCCAAGAACGGTGACGTACCGTACCTCGGCTCTCAAATCACGTATTAGCTTCGTTTGCAATCAATAGATGGCGTTGTGCTAGCTAACGTTGTCCTTTCAAATTGTAGTTCCGTAACATTTTTCAACCGACTTCAAAAAAGGAGGAGGTTCTCAATTCGGGTGTATGTTTGTTACGCGATAACTCCGCCAGTTGTGGGCCGAATTTCATATATTTTTTTTAATTCTACAGGACATACTTTCAAGGTGGTCCCGTTGACACCAAGTCTGGATCTGATAATGGAATCCTAGAGAAATTGAGGGCAACCCTCGAATTTTTAAAGCACACCTAAAGCGATTTTGGCATTTTTAACACCAAGTCAAGTATTTACTTTCAGAAAATATCATTTGGTGAACTGGACCTGATGATGAAAACCATAGTACCGGTACTCTGTTATAAAATAGTATAACTATGTTTGAGCTTAATGGAATCGTTGTGAGATGCACTTTGGCTACAAATCACTAAAAACTATGAAAAAAAAAATACCAAAAATGGAACACACATCAAAAACCTTGAAAATAATTCTCTACTACTTTGAAGTCGGTGCCTCAGCACGAGCCAGCAGGAGCGATTAAAGGCCAAACATATAATTATAGGTGAGGTAGACGACTATAGGTAGAGTCATTTACGATGACGCGTGCCGTGGTTCTTATTACAATGACATTAATGTCTAATTTTGACAAAATCACGCGTCTTCATGGATGGCACTAGATATATAAATCTACTCCTGCTGGCTCGTGCTGAGGCACCGACTTCAAACTAGTAGAAAAATATTTTCAAGGTTTTTGAAGTCGATTCCACTTATTGTCAAAAAAAAATCAAGCCAAAGTCTAAGTCATTTATATGCGTTGCCATGGTAACAAGAGTTGTATATTTCTAAAAATTTCATGGGCATAATTTACAAGAGTTGAGCTAGGAGGCATTAAGCTATTTCTAATGCGGGCGAAGTCGCGGGTTAAGGCTAGTCATATATAGCATTATAAATGCGAAAGTTTGTAAGTCTGTTTGTTTGTTACCTCACCACCCCTAAACTGCTGAACCGATTTAGATAAAATTCGGTATACAATTTCGATATGAAATTTTCTCTAAGTGTCGCAGATCAAATTAAATTGCGTAATTCGTGACTCGGTGGAACCCTTTCACAATTAAGGTGTGAAGTTCAAGAAGTCAGCAACAGTTAGCCGGTAGTTACAAATAGTTTATAGGAGTCAGTTCATATATAAGATGGTATTAGTTAACAATGTAAGTACGGTAATAATGTAGGTTATGTTTTTTGAATCCGTACCTCAGTTGGCAAAAACAGAGCCTATTAGGATCAACTTATTCTCCTGTCAGTCTGTCTGTCCGTCTGTCAGTCCGCCTGTTTGTCAGTCTGCCAAAACCCTTTTTCTCACAGTCAAAATACAAAAACATAAGTTTAAAACGTTACCCTTTTTCTCAGCCTATAAGTAGGAAACTTTAATTTTTATTCTATAACTCCGTTCTATAAACTTGGAATTTGAATAAGAAAAGTCTAAAAAACTTTAATTTAAAAAAGATATCATCAACTAGGTATCTAAAATGACCACACACACACGCACACACACACAAACATCACGCCTGTATTCCCAAATGGGATAGGCAGAGCACACGAAACGTTACCGCTTCGGAGCCACTTTTAGCAATTTTAAGTTTTAAGTTTGACAAAAACGGTACAATAGTGACAGGCTGCTAGCCTGTCGCCTACGGTATACCTTAACCTATATCCTCAGTCACCTCTTACGACATCCACGGAGGAAATGGAGAGGTGTAATTCTATCCCGACACCACGCACTGTGAATAGCTACAACGAATCCATGATTTCAAGGTACAAGACTAACAAACGGTTCCAATCCAATCTACTCTGATTAAGAGCGTTTATTCCTGTTGAGCTAGCAATGTTGCATTTCTTTTTTTTTTTTCGATTATTCCATAGAAATTGAATGAAAAATAAAAATGTAAAATGACCACACACAGCGTACATTTTGCTTAGGAGAAGGGCTCTACTGATACTGGATATTCATAGATGCGTACTACATACATTTGTACGAAATCCTTGATGGGCAAATCCGACTCGCACTTGGCCAGTTTTTAGCAATTATGCAATAAGTAGGCGACTCTGTTTTTGTTGTATATTACTTATTTTCCCAAATTCTAGAAGCTACACAGGCTTTCTGTACATTCTACAATAATGCTCTAACTAATATTATAAAATAAATATGACGTTAGTAAGATGTTTTTTTGGTTGCTATGCTTTCACGTTTATTATTCGCCCTGAGAAAGAAAAAATAAAGGCACGCCATTAACGAATTCTTCGCAGACGTAGTCGTGGGCAACATATAATCATTTATTGTATTTATTTATTTCGACCACCACTAGGTTGTAAAGATTAGGTATACTAACAAACTAAATCCCACTACTGTTATTTATTAATATTCTCCATTACAATTATTCGAAGAGTTTTCTATTGACGCTAAGGCGAATTTTGAAGTAGACATGCAGTGTACAAATAAATATTATTATAAATTTGGGTGAATTGCAAAAAAATTGTACATAGTTAACCCTTAAAAAGCTTTAGCGACCACAAGCATTGACTTGGAAATTCAACCTTATTGTTTTAGTTATAAGTTACAATATCCATTGCTATTATTGAAAATACTACTAGCTTTCAAAATACCCTTTGTCAGGTATGTATTCGATAGCTGCTGTGGTAGTACTCGTATGCTCCAATAAATGGGGCCTTATTAAGGGTTAAGGGGCTTTAATTAAGAAAACTTAATTGATTCCTTTATGTTACGAAAGTTAGTCATACAAACTAATGAGTAACTTTTGTAACAAGGAAAGGAATCAATTAAGTTTTCTTAACTAAAGCCCTTTACTACGTAATTTTTTTTTTCAATCTAGCTAGTTATTATTTATATTATGAAAGTTGCTTCTTAGTAACGAAAAGCTCAGCAAGCGAAACGCACCTATATGTTTTGACTAGTTTTTGACCAATTTACTTATTTTTAAATTATTCAGCTTAAAACCGTTTCCTCTGCGAATTTTTACCGAATTAAAAAGGGTTACGTACCTACTGGCCACATAATTACGAGCACCATCGGCGTTCCAAAATCCACGCGTAAAGAAGATACATATTAATACGGGAATTTAAGCCGGGGAGAGCGTCGCAAGTATTCCTGACGCACCCACCCCCGATAGCCACCTAAGTCCGAGTACTTTGGGGCTGCGTGTGTGTGTGTCCGGCCTGCCACTGTGTGCACAAATTTCATAATAGGTGTGCGCTGTACTCCGTTCAAATTTTACATCTCACATCTCAGTTGTATATAGGATGTTGGATTTGAGTCAAATAATTACGTGCGTATTAATTTTATGTTTCAATGGATCGGGATGTTACATAGTACACACGGGATAGTTTTTTAAGCGCAACATAAAATTTTAAATGATGTAATAATTTCAGTTAAGTTACCTCCTGCAACAACAAGTAATTCATAAATAGTCAAATGGGTTAGGTAAAGGTTTTGAATGGATTACAAGAAGCGAATACGATACTCAGTGTTTATATTACATATTAGAGATGAATTATAGTAAAACATAACTTTGCATTTGCGATAACCTATCCCTGAAACTCAAAGCATTAACCCCAATTCCCTTCGACTTTCGTGATACTCGAGCGCAGTAAGTACCTACCTAACTTATGGACTCTGATATTAAATGCGTTTAATTAGAGCGGCGATCGTTTGTCGGAAAGGAATCACCCCACCGAGTGGATACTTGGTAACACGCGTTATATCCATACCAGCGTAGGTACGTTACGTATTAATTTATCTGTAGCGAGAACTAACCACCCTCCCCCGGCCAGCTACCTCGCTGTTTAAACAGTTCCGAATGAGTATGCAGAAGACTGTACCTTACACAACGGCATACGGGGCGTATTCGAGAACACGCCCTGGCCCTCTAAATTACTTGAGCTTTAATTAATTCTGTACATGACAAGTATTCCAACGACGACCGCTGTGACCTCTGATAATGCTATCACTAACTGAATTCCTCGCCTGTTATGGCCCGGATGTTCGCGTATTTCCCGAAGAAAGGTAAGTGGATGTTGCAATTAGCACCAGGATCACTTTAATAATCGCTAATATCACCATTATTGCTATATCAGCCGGGAGACGAATACTGATGGGCAGAAGCTTTCTTCAAGAAACACCACTACGATCGGTATTGCGATACATATATACCAAACCACCTACGGGCCCCGCACTATTGTGATATATCGATATGAAATTATTTTGCAGTTTAAGTTCTGAAAACTTCAGTAAAGAGCGTGACTTCAAGACGTCATTGTGACGTTTGTATCATAAATATCATTATATTATAGCTTTCGCTCTCAACTTCATCAGCGCAGAGATAAAATTTATGATGACCTGTTTTCTATCATACAGAAAATTCAAAAAATCCCTTTTTATTGTACCTCTATGGTCTTTTAGGATGATTTCTACCGAGTTTCTTTCAAGTTTGTATAACTGCTAAAACTACTCGGTAAGATAAAAAAAAACCTTTTTAGTATTCCGTAGCCAAAATTGCAAAAACGGAACCCTTATAGTTTCGCCATGTTATGCCTATCCCCCCTATCCCACAGAAATTTCAAAAAATTCTGTTGTCATAACCGGCTTACCAAATTTGAATCTCTATTTATATAATAATCCTATTTATTCCTTATCCCATGGAAATTCAGGAAAAAATCCTGAAATGAGTTTTTTACTGATAAATTCTGCTTTTACCTTAGTCTGTGGAGACTTCCAAAAATCTGACCTTATTCCTCGCCTGCGTCGTAAAGGTAACCTTTTCTCATAATATCAACTTTCTTGTAAAGGTTTTCAGCTAGGTTTCAACTGTCAAGGGTTGTTGTTGTTTCTTTAAAAAAATATGGCTCTGTCCATCAGAGGACAATTTTGCCAGTGTCTAGTAGTTTTTGCCGTTGTACGGTAAAAAAATTCTAGAAAACGAAATATGAGAGGTAATGGTGGATGAACGATGACCTGTCAAGGGTTGATAAGTCAATCGGTTAGTCAGTGAAAGAAGCAGAATTTTATTTTTTAAATGTGTAGATAATAAAAATAAAATACATTATTAGTTTACAATAAGTTCAAAAAATATAAAATCATAAAATACACTAAATGTATAAAGTACGTTGCCCATAATTGTCGAAATACACATACTGACTAAATGCTCATTTGAACGATTGTATTTAATATTAAGCCATTACGAATAAATAAATGCTCATGTTCATAATAAATAATACGTTCAACATATTATAAAAATTAGGTACGACGAGCGAAGCGAGGAGTGCTTAGTATAAATTGTGATCACGACGCACGAGCCGAGCGAGCGAAGCGAGCGTGCCGCGGCAGCGGCCGGCGAAGTGCCAGAACAGATATGGCGGCGTTTCATGATACGCCTAGGAATTTCATGATCTGCCTAAACTGGCCAAATCATTAAATGGCGGCGCTTCATGATATGCCTAGGAATTTCATGGTCTGCCTAAACGTCACTAGGCAAATCGCTAAACGGTGAGTTTTGAACGATATGGCGGATGTCCCTTAGCCAATTCATGAAATGGCGGCATTTCACGATATGCCTAGGAATTTCGTGATCTGGCGGATTTTACGATCGGCCGCCGATATATACAATATCTATAAACTCGTAGTTATGAGGGAAAATAATCATAATGTTTTTATTATAATATTCCAAATACATTAACCTACAGTTAAGATTGTAATGTTGTAAAGGAGACTTAATGGGTAGATGCAAAAATAAACTCATATCAAAGGCTCAACCTTCTAAACCTAACCTACCTCAGTCGCTTCTGCTCTGGGTCATTTTGGTCGCTCGCCGCGCCGCGCTCGCTTGCAAGCAGCTACAAGGAACCCTTGTAGTTATAGGTTTCTGTAGTCCTACAAGGAACCCTTGTAGTTTTAGAATTCTGTAGTCCTACAAGGAACCCTAGTAGTTTTAGGATTTTGTAATCCGACAAGGAACCCTTGTAGTTTTAGGATTCTGTAGTCCTACAAGGAACCCTTGTAGTTTTAGGATTTTGTAATCCTACAAGGAACCCTTGTAGTTTTAGGATTCTGTAGTCCTACAAGGAACCCTTGTAGTTTTACCATGCCCATCCGTCCGTCCGCAGCTTTTTTCATGGGGAAATCTATAAAATTGGTTATCGTGAGATAAGTCTTTTAAAATCATTGCTGTTTTGCTTAGACGACTTTTTTTGATTTAGGGTTCAGTTTGCAAAATATTAGCTTTAAATTGGTAATTTTTATTAAAAGCAAGTGTAATCCTATCATGTTTGGAACATTAAGAATTTAACTGTTACATATTTTGGTCATTATATTCAGAACTTATTTCAATAACTTTATGTAAATTGAAACATTATATATTTTTAATTTTGTCATTTACCTTAAATTTTGATGGTACCTATGCATTTTTAATTTATACAATATGATATTAGCTATATAGCTATAGTCCATAACCACAAAAAACAGCTACAGCTTCCAAATTCAAAAAAACCCTTTTTCCTGTACCTCTATGGTTTTTTAGGATGATTTCTACTGGGTATCAAGTTTGTATAACTGCTAGAACTACTCAGTCAGATAAAAATCATATTTAATTTCTTATGCGTTATTTCACTTCTTTAATTACCTGCACGACAAGAATGCAGTCTCTAGCCATTATGTCTTCATTGACATACCTAATAGCTAAAGAGTGCATTTTTGTCTATACATCAGACCATTTTGAAGCGAATAGAATAGAAAAACTTTATTGTATAACTGTGTGTAGTGAACAGCATGTACCTGTATAGTATACTACTTGTATATGTTTGTATGCCAAATTTTAAGAGTCTAGCAGTCATAGTTACGACAATAACCTTATCTGAATCAAATACACGGATTCCTCATCCAGTAGGAACTTCCAAAAATCCAAAAAAAATATTTTTGATATTATTGTATGCCAAATTTGAGGAGTCTAGCCATTATCGTTACGTAGATAGGGTCACTTTGTATGAAATACAATACAAATTTATTTTTTCCTTATCCCGTGGGAATTTTCAAAAATCGTAAACTAGGTTTTTTGCTGATCTAAATTGTTACATGTTAGTACGCTAAATTTTAAGGGTCTAGTTAGATATTATCGTAATTTGGAAAATAGGTTCCCGTTGAATCAATTATACCGGATGTGGCCTGTAATACGAGCAGAAAATTAAAACACAGATCGTTCTCGTCAATCTGAACCACAATTTTGTTCAGCGACTTTTAAAAATAGTTATTTTTTTTATTTTCATTACGCTTTTAAAGTTTATTCGAATGAGCAAAATGCTTGATGTTTGTACCGTGACAGGTGACGTCAGTTGGGTTCTAGGATGGCGTACATTGATAACAGTATTTAATTTGTATGAAAAAGGGAAAATCTAAAGACTCCATTATTTTTAAGAGTCGCTGAACTAATGTTGTTCAGTTAGTTTGACGAGTATGACCTATGTTTTAAGTATTTACTCGTATTACAGGCCACACTCGGTATGTATCGGATGATTCGTACGTTATTTGTTTTGGTTGCACTATATTTGAACTACTTTTGCTCGTTGTTTTTCTGAAGAAATAAATGTTTTCTATGAATTATAGGAAACTAATGGGAAACGATCAATTTTCCAATTCAATCCTCATGAGATGTTTATAAAAGTCAAGTTTATATCTACTTACATATAATTTGTTTATCTCTAATATCATAAAGTTAAGAGTAGATCTGACGCGTCTTACCCCATTCCTGGAAGATTAAACATACCGCCACGTGCAAATATGTACTTCTGGAAATGAATTCAGCCAATACTTTTTATAATTCCATAATTATATATATTTAAAAGACCGGGCACTCCGCACCGAGGGTTACGTACACATTTATAGATATGTAAGTAAAAGGGAATCGTGTCTTGAAGATATTTCTCGCTTTTTGCGAGTGATTTAATACGTCAGTGTATGCAGAGCCCTACTTTTAAGCAAAACGTACGCAGTGTGGGGTCAGATTATATTGGTATTGATATTTACAGATAGACATAAAAAATCAAGTTTTTCAGACTTTTCTAGTTAGTTGTGTTATAATAGCTACCTTCATACCAAGTTTCCAGATTCTGAGTTCACGGGAAGTACCCTGTAGATTTTGATTCCCTTGCGAGTTTCGATAATTTGCGGAAATTTGCAGCATAAACGGCTGCATCTTTTGATTGCGTTGGCTTAGAAGTTTTATTTTTTCACAGCTCTAAGGGACAGTAGACCTCAGTATTTGATATAAATTTCAGCTTGATACCTCCACGCGTTCCCGAGAAAAAGGGTCTTGGCAGACAGACAGACAGACGGACAAAAAGTGATCCTATAAGGGTTCCGTTTTTTCCTTTTGAGGTACGGAACCCTAAAAAAACAAAAAGCAAGTACCTACTATGAAGAATGTTAAAGATTTGTATTATTAATCAATTAACAACAACGATATGTAAGTACGCAATGCGAAGGATAAATGTGCAGTTAGGTAGACTAGCGCGATACTCGTACATTTGAGGCTCGCGAGAACAAACAAGTTTCCTCCAAGTGAATGGAACGAAAAGTCAACGCCCGGGAAAATTGTTCACAACAAACAACCTTAATAACTCGGCCGAACCATTCATAGAGCGCCCTAATCTTCAGCCGTGTCGCCGTGCCAGTCGGGGGAATTAAGCAATTTAATAAAGCTGAATGTGGACACGACTAAAGTTTGGAACGCACGGACTAGAAATTGTATAAAATGTGGCCGAGCACATTTCCATCGCCAGGGGAATTTGCACAAGGAGGAACAAGGAAGAAGCGGTGGCACCCCTTTCTCTGGGGTGTTAGGGACGTCCATCCGCCCTACATACGCGAGGGTTGGCTGTTTACAGCGCCCGGCACGCACGCCGAGCGCTCTGTTCTACAGAATCAGGGATGCGCGCTGGACACCCAGGGCTGTCACTACGTTTACAACCAACTCTCTGCGTCTTCAAATTTATTTTTAAAAATTCAAGAATATTGTATTACATAAAACTTCATCTTCGATTGTTTGAGTAATGCAATTTAATTAGCAACGTTTTATCATAACATACGAATAGCGTTTTAAGCTAGTGGATACAGTTGATAGTGAGTCCGCAAAGTCATCGATCTGCACTGCTACGTTCCTATAAAATACCGTCTTTTGTTTTACCTAAAACTTGACATGAGACTTTAAAAGATTAGTTTACACCAAGTATCCAACTTTATTTAAAATTACGTAACACATTTCCTAAAAGTAAGCTTTAAAATATTTAAAATAGTAGTAGGAATTAACCCTAGCAGGCTAGCCGGGCTAGTGGGAGGGGGTGGCAGGCGGTGGGGGCGGACGGCCGGTAACACGAGTGCGCCTATGCGAGGCATGTATCTTGGACGAGCTGATATAACAGAGAAGTAGCCCCGGTTCCCTGCTTGTAGTCGGTGCGTGAGGGATGTAGCTCTGCTTCGTTTTAAAGCAAGTTTTAGTTTATTCAGATTTTTTTTACTTAAGTACAAGTTTGTTTGAATTGGAATGTAAGTTTGTTTCGGTCTATCTTGCCAATCACATCATCCACTTCTAGTGATCAGACTGACTTGAAATTTGATGCAGAGATTTAGTTTATACAGGGTGGAATTTTGTAATGCCACCTGAAGGGAAAGTACTTTTAATACTGTAGTACATAGAAAATTTTACTCAAAGAATACATTCCTTTATTTTTGAATAGAAAAAAAACTGCATTCAAAGGTTTCCGAAAATTCACTTGCCACACCCGGGAATCGAACCGAATAAAATCTGTAAAACAATGTACAAAAAAGTCTAAGTGACATAACGTTCGTTCAATCCATTCGTGCAAGCACTTGTGAATCGACTTGTAGGTCAATTTCCTTGTTATCATGATGAATGTCTTAAGTAGAAGTTCTATACAATGAAATATGATAGTCATAAATTAAAGATGGAAATTATCCAAGTAACTTTTTCATGCGATTCAAAATTCCTTTTTAGGTAGGTACCTATATTTCCACAGATACAATTAGGAATAAAAAGATGTACTTGCCTATTGACCACTTAAGAGTATCTTATCGTAGCTTTAGAAGATACGTACAGTATCAAGTCGTGCATTCACCAGCACCAATATCTGACACAACAAGCGTGCATAAATATCTGATACGACTCTATTTATAGAGCCGAAAGGATGGGTCACATATTTTTGCACGCTCTGTTGTGGCAGATATTAATGCTGGTGACTGTAATATTAAATACTCAAATTAGAAATTTCTTAGACACCTAAAAATAAATAAGTTTCTAAGTTTGCCCGATCGAAAGGCTTTTTGAAAGTTTACTTTTCTAAAAAGCCATGGGAAACAAAACCTATAGGTTACCTAGTTTTCGTTGACATAAAATTGTGAATTTTGCTGATAAGTTAATAATATATACGTGTCATGGAGGCTTAGTCGCAGCTGCTGCTTAGCTCAGGCTTAGCAGCTGAGGCTTAGTTGTTTTTGATAGAAATACTCGTACTATACGAAAATAAATACAAACAAATTTTTGCTTGCTTTTAAATTTATTCGGAGCAAGCCTTAGGTAGTCTACTAGGCCGGTACTGTCATTTTAACTGCAGAAGTAGTTATCTCATACATATATAATAACATTTATATTATAACCTAGTAGTAGCGGCTTTATCTAAAAGTTTAAATTAAAAACCTTAAGTCAAATACTAAGTATACGACCACATTTTGCGAAATATGTATAGTGACATAAGTGAAAGTGGCATGTACCCACCAGCATTAATATCTGCCACAGCGGAGCGTGCAAAAATATCTGACACGGCCTAACGGCCCTAGAAACAACATTATAATGCATAGTCTTTTCGAATGCCGTTGTCTCTACCACCCTACAGGCACTAACCACACCACAACAGTGAACACCATCTATACAGCACTTACTTGCTTAAAAAGCTAATGTCGAGATAAATTTATAAGTTGAGCATATTATAAGTGCGGCGGAGCTATTTTACATGTGCGCGGACTACGCCACCCGCCCATCGGTAGGTCGGGCAGTCGAAATAAGTTTCCAACGGCGACGCTGAATACATTTTATTATAAGGCCTGCTTCGCATAAGAACACTCAATTTTTCCTTAAATCAGGTCGATTTCAAAATAATGTTGCCTACACATCACAACTGTAACTCTTTAGTTTTTTCAGTCTAGTTTTGCTTCATTTAGACGTCTGCCGTTTCAATTATATAGAAACTTTTTACGAAACTTATTAGAGAAGTGATACGAGCCAACCCTCTCTGACGTAAATGGCTTCCACCTTTTCCAAAATAATTCTTAAGTCTTGTGAAGTTAGGTTGTAATTGTCGTACCACAATTCACCAATCGCTTATTAGGCAATCGATTGAAAACTTAGCTGCAGCGCTGTATCGCATTAAGAGGACATCTAGAAATTGTTTTCGTACCTTTTAGAAATGCTAAATCATAAAATAATACACGTTTATATGCGTCGTGGGTATTTACGCAGAAAGTGAGAGATCAAAAAGAATACACGACTCTATTATTAATAAATAAGATGTTGCACAGATCTTTGTTTTGCAGGCAGATTGATGAGAATCTTAATAACCAACATCTTGTAGAATTATTGTTAATTTAGACTTAATCTATGTAATACCTTTAAACGAACAATTTTTGTATATTCATTTAGTTTGAGGTGCGGAGGACGGTTTTTCAGAGTTCGATGAAACTTGCTGTGAGGGGGTAGCTATTAGGAGGCGAGCACTCGATCTAGTTTGGTCTTGTCTCTGGGCAAACGCGTCTTCTAGTACGCGCCCAGGTACTAGTTACTAAATTAACGATAGAGTATAAGAGAAAGAGACTTTTTTATTTTCTTTTGGCACAATTAAGTGGGCTCTAACACCCTGAACTGCTTGAAGCCGCGGATTCAAGTAAATGCAGGCCACTTCCAACCGAAGCAACTGTAGGTCTATGGGGGAGACTATGTCCAAGAGTGGACGACCTATGGCTGATATGATGATGATGACCTTGAATTGATTAGAGCACTGAAACAATGTTTTTCAAACGCAAATGCGAGTTTAAGGCCTGTTTAACCACTTTTATGTTACGCCGTCTCTGTTTACTCTAACGCAAATAAAAAAACCTCTTAAAACTTAAATAAAAACAAAAGTAGTTGCCTAAATTCAAATCATTTATTCAGTGAGCACTTTTACACGTCATTTTTTTAAACTACCAGCGCTTTCGGAAAGACCATCATTGCCAAGAAGAATGCGCCGCAAGAAACTTGGCAGAAAGTCATTTTTTCAACAAAATAATTACTAATAAAATACTTAAAAACTACAGTAAGTATACATTTAAATAAAATAAAACACAAAATAATAATACCTAATAATATTACAGGGATGTATGGGATCCCTTAGTTACAAATCTAAACACTAACTATTATCTACGTTCAGTGGAAGTGTAGACTGCTTCCACCGTCATAAATTAAAAAATAAAAATAATAATTTAATTCTGAAATTTACATTTCAGGTCAAGTAACCATTAAGCTTTTGGATTCCGAAGGCAAGCCTCACGTCTGCCGCCCCCAAAGTTACCTCACACTCACTTAGCTCACACGCACTCATGTCATGCTCTGAAAGCAGAGCGGTACCAAGGGCATGGTATTGCTTCCGTTCCCATAAGCTCTATGGGATCGTCTTGGGAACTTCGACGCCGCGAGCCTGTGACTATAAATTAAACTAAAAATATACAAGTTTAAAATCCATAAGCTTCACAATATACAGCCTTAAATATAGCAAGGGGATGTAGAAAGTCCGTGAGTTAATAATAAATAAAATTCCATATCTAAATAATTCAGAGATGTAATATAGAGAGTGAGAGAGAGAGAGAGAGACATTTATTTTTATATAAATTATACAATCTTCAGAGGTGTAAAAAGCCTCCAATGTCAAAAATTACTAATAGTAATTAAAATAAAGAAATGGAGATGTATAAGGTCTCCAAATGTCAAACTAATAAATAATTTTAAATTAAATTCTGCAACGCGGACAACGGCAACAGAACCAGAAACTAGACACGAAATGCGCCGGGACACTGCCAAGTCACACTTCACAACACTATACAATACAAATCACCGAAATAAAAACACACACACACACACACACACACACACGCACACACACACACACACACACACACACACACACACACACACACACACACACACACACACACACACACACACACACACACACACACACACACACACACACACGCACGCACACACACAAACACGAGTACATCACATCCCACATCAACATCCTAATTTTCATCGGCTTTCAGTTTAGGCCATGTCGCATCATCACATAAGTACTCCTCGACTTTATAGTAAGTAAGCTTTCTGCAGAAGTGCACTCTTTAAGTATTCTTTAAAAGAGTTGTGTGGCAATTTCCATGCTTCTACAGGAACTTTATTGTAAAATCTCACGCAGTTTCCCACAAAAGATTTGCTTACTTTCCGTAAACGGAATTTAGGAACGGCAAGTTTGTGCTTATTACGAGTATTGATGTCATGTACCTACGTCTGACACTTTTTTAATTATTATTCGCCTATTCTGGAGCAAAAATGTTGGCTTCACTTTTAAGAGTACCTCCAGTTCTACGATTTCACAAAAACTTAAATGACCTTGTGCTTGTGCCTTGTGTTTTTTTACTGAATATTCGGCCGAAGTTCGTACTACTATTACAAACAGGTAAAGTTTGTGAGTTTGTGAGGTGATAGGGGATAATCTCTGGATCTACTGAACTGATTTAGATGAAAATCCCGGATTGAGTTCCGGGGAAGGACATAGAATAGTTTTCATCCCGGAAAATTTCATGGTTCCTGCGGGATAAGATAAACGAAGTTTAAGCTGGCGAGTCGCGGGCGACAGCTAGTCTGTAATATAAACATATTTTACTACAGTAAAAGATCCGTTCAAGATTTATTTGTTAAGTACATATAGCTTGTTAGATCTGTGACGGATCAGGGGGCCTACCACGCTCTCTTAATACGATTCAGTTTAGGCTCTAAACTGAACTGCATCGCTATTTCGTACCACGACGTTACTTTTGCGATTCAGTTCAAGCACGGTTCAGCGACAGCGATACAGACATTTTCATTCACTCACTTCAAGCGGTTTTCGTACCATGATTATCTTGAGTGGGAATTGAATCGCTTCAGTGTCAAATTTTGCGATTCAGTATAAGTTACTCATTCTGTGGATTCTTTTAGAATTTTAAATGTTTTACTTGGAGTATTTTTAAATTTCAAGAACTTTTAAACTTTTATTCAAGTTTTATAACTTTCATAGGTACTATCACGACATTGTGCTTCTTAACTCCTCATTGATAAAACTAAGTTTTCAGTGAGAAAAGAGACTCGTGGATTAGTGACAGCGTAAACATTTTATTTGTAATCAACACAACGGTTGCTAAAAACATGCAATGACATAGATTTATGGTTTTCCAATATAAAGAGGTTTTAGTACCTATACAATATTTGGTTTGCATATAGCGGCATCCCTTTCGCGACTTAACGTTTCAGTTTCGGACCAGAGACAATAATCGGTCTTTCATTCACTTGTAAACCATTGAGACTCAGCTCTGAGAAATAAACGTCGTGGTACCAATTTCGACGATTCAGTTTACGTGCCTAAATTGAACTGCTCTGCGTTTGGATCGTTTATAAAAAGATCATGGTAGTACGCCCCCAGGGCTTAGAATTTAAAAATAAAATAAAATGTTTGCCTTTAAAAACTTAAATTAATTATATTATTTTTTGAAACGGTTAAATTTTAAAAATGTGCGTAGCCGCAGATAAATGCTATATAGGAATGAATTTGACCCATTTTAAATGATCGGATTGACTAAAATGTAGCTAAAATAGCAATCACCCTGTCACCCTGTATAGAGATAGTACCAAATTTTTACTAAACTTTACCAGACCACAATTTTGAGACTGAAAAAACTACTTTTTTAAGATTAGTTGAGTTTATTTGATCTCATTTGGCTATCTTTTAGCGTACTAAATAATAACGTTTGTTGATTTTGACTGTTTAATTACATTTGTAAACCACAAAGTTATTTTTGTTAAAGTATTTTTTTTATATAATAAACAACGTTGATTCAAATCGGAATAGTTCTTATTTAGTGTCCAATTACGCATAATATTTTTTCCTTCGATAAAATCCAATGAAAATATACTATAAATAGAAAATTAAGCAAAAAATCCATCAACCTTTTTTTTTACTTTATGCACTTTGGCAAGGTAAACTATAGGAAAACAGATGTCCAATTACAAAATTGTACTTGATACCTGAAAGCCCGTACATATACTCCTCAAATAGCAAGTTATTTATGTAACTTCCAACAACAACATACTTTTATTGGGTGTATAAGTTTGAATTCAATTTTCTCAGAATCACCTTTTCTGACTTTTGAGGCTCAATATTTTTTTTAAATATCTATTAAACCTACATGCATGTTTCTTACATGGTTCGATAGCTAAATGTATGTAGATTATGGGGATATCAATAACTCAATACCGACCACAAGGTAAGTACCTCTTCCCAGATAACGCCACATATGAGCAATTTTTGCGTACCTGACGACTGAACTATTTCCTATTATTCGTTTTTTTTTATTATTAAGTACCTACTGGCCTACTGGTTAACATGTTCCAACTTTTTGATCTCCCCGTGTTTTAGTTATAACTAAGTAACTACTTACCACTCTAAATAAACCGCTTAATGTTCGCTTATCATGTACTGCCTGTTTTAGTTAAAAATGTTTTAACTTCATCTGTAATTTCACACTTTTTTCGCAAGATAGCAGGTAAACACAATCATTTGAAACAAAAAAAGTTTAATTTCTTCTTATTAATAACGGGGTAAATTGCAAGAAAGCTTATTCAATGAGGCCCAGTGAGATTTAATTTGCTTTTTATTGTCAATGAGTCCTCGTATCTCGGTGGCAGGTAGGCGAAGAATTGGATTTAGTACAGTCACGAGTAATACATCGGGGACAGTTTAATGCGTCATAACCATTTATCCACGACTTTATTCCCTTGCCATAAAGCCGCTTTATAAAAGCGTCTGACGTCAAAATATGATTGTTTATTATTGGCATCTGGCTGTAACTTTACTTCCAGAAGCGTGCTTCGAGCGACCACAATTATAGGGGTTAGGGTTGACTAATTTTTTGCACTTTATAGTACTCGTATTTGGTTAGGCTTCTATTGAGAAAAATCTGAGAATCGTATGTTGTATGTTGAGTGTTGTCTCGTAAAGAGTAATAACGAGGTGGCCGCAAATAAACAGTGGCGGGCGTGCGTTCCGAAAGGCAAATCTCTAAATTCAATTAAGGGGCGCACATTTTTCGGACACAGGCGTCCGGGGCGCGAGCTACAGCCCTTCCGCCGCGGGCTTTCGCCCCCGCATTGGAAAATTTTCTCTCGAAAATTGAAGATATTTCGTGCCTGCCTCCCCGGGGGCGACTCGTTTCTCGACACTTATGGTCGGCGTCCTCCGGGTGTGCAGGAGGCTTTTTACATAAAGTCCACACGTATAGGTATCGATCGAGGGCGGCCGGACAGGGTGTACGCAGATGACGGCTCCCCGCTGCCCCCCCTGACCCCCTGCTTCCCCCTTTCATTATGTAAGTGCGTAACGCGTGCTCGCGCGGACCTGATTAGGGGCCTCTTTTTTAACTGACCCCCTCACTTGGCGGCAGAAACTTAATTTGAGTGTCCTGCGAGCTGCGATTAAGTTTCGCTAACTATGCTGAGGCCTAAAATATTGCTTTATCAGCAATTATCCCTTTGCCTTGTTGTAATGTAGTCCCTCGTAATTATGAATGTAGACACACAATTACACACTTGAGTCGTCTTCTGATGTACTCGTGCCGCATGGTGCCCACATCTGTAATCCCGATTGCTAAGTAGTGGTTGTGTACCTAAATTGGCCGATAACGGGTTGTAAGTAGGTACTATGTTCGTCTAAGTGGCGGCCTCAATTTACCTGTAACTGACAGCGCACGAAAGTGATTCCTGTGAGGCTGGCCGAAATCCCAATAGAGCATGTTTTCCACTGGACGCTTCCTAAAAGAGCCCGAAAAGTTGTTGGAAACGAGGAAAAGGGGTATCTGCATTAAGTATTCTAAAAGACGAATTGTACAAGAAAAGCAAAGTCTTGTTTAAAACGGGGATCGAGGCTTATATCGAACTTTTCCAATGTTTTGGGCCAAGGATTTTTCCAATACGGATGTTTAAAGCTGTTTTTACTATTTTATTTTACAAAGAATTTTGGAATGTTTAATTGCGATTTAAGTACGCGGCCTTTTCATTCGGTTTTATCAATAGAAATGGTTAGAGTTGATATTTATACTAAGTTATAATAGGGATGGCATGTATATAAAGTTCACACATATGTAATTAGGCTCAGTTGTAATTCCCAATCTTTATTATATTAGTATAGATAGTATAGATTAGATGGAGCGCGTCAACGTTCGGGAGCGCGCCCGTTGACGTCACGACGTGCTAAAATTGGTTGCACGGCGTGACATCATCTTCATATTTTTTTGTTTCATTGACATAAGAAACAATATGTGTGAAACAATTTTGTGATAGGTAATCTCACTGTCGGACTAATTAGATTTTTTAAAACTTTTTTTATTCGACTGGATGGCAAACGAGCAAGTGGGTCTCCTGATGGTAAGAGATCGCCACCGCCCATAAACATCTGCAACACCAGGGGTATTGCAGACGCGTTGTCAACCCAGAAGCCTAAGATGGGTTACCTCACGTGCCAGTAATTTCACCGGCTGTCTTACTCTCCACGCCGAAACACAACAGTGCAAGCACTGTTGCTTCACGGCAGGATTAGCGAGCAAGATGGTGGTAGCAATCCGAGCGGACCTTGCACAAGGTACTTATGTAAATTACGTGACAATACAATAATCTGGTAGTGATATCTTGATTGTCCGGCCAGGATCGTCTCCGCAGGATGGAATTCTTCAACGGTTAATGGCATCGACTTGAGATTTGGTAGGATGCAAATGTAGTTTGGGTGAAAATGCAAGTACAGTCAACAAAAATTACCTGCAGTCAGCAAAAAAGCTTGTACTAAAAATATTTTTTTTACCGAAAACTTATTTAGGAAATTAGCTTATTGGTAAAACTTAATATAACTGGGAGCCTCCAAAAATGAATTCCGTGCGTTTCCACCAAAGTTGTGCGTGGATGTGTTGCGAGAAATGTGTTTTCATGAACCAATAGAAACCATTCATTTACACATCCTCGCACAGCACATCTCTGGTGGAAACAGCTGAGCGGAGCGAGGAAGTGTAAATGAAGCGTTTTTATTGGTTAGTGAAAAACACTTTAATCGCAACACATCCACGCACGTTATTGGTGGAAACGCTGCTTTAGGTGGTGTATGCGCCAGCACTTGAAACTGATAACTTAGGTGAGGACAGCAGAAGCAGCCGCTCGGATCTGTTTGTCGGAGACTGTAATTAAATTAAACTCAGATACAAATTCATAATTATAAAGTAGCATATTAACGTCCACTGCTGGGTACAGAACAGGGCTTCTCCCAACTTCCTACTCGTACTTATATTATTAATGCGAAAGTTTGTGTGTGTGTGTGTGTGTGTGTGTGTGTGTGTGTGTGTGTGTGTGTGTGTGTATGTTTGTTACTCCTTCACGCTAAAACGGCTAGACGGATTTGAATGAAATTTGACGAAAAGTTATTTAATAACCTGGATTAACACAGGATACATTTTATCCCGATGTTCCCACGGATAAGGATAAAATCTCGAAATAATAACTTAGGGCTTAGAGTCATTGAATTTAGTACAAGGTAGCTGGAGCTGGACGTCTGGAATAACACATAGGCTACTTTTTATCCCGAATTCCCACGAGATAGGGATCAAATCTGGAAATTTCAACCGCTGGGTTTAAAGTCTTGAAATTTTGGACAGTTGTTCTTAACACAACCTCAATGAACCCTGATATAAATTTCGGGGATTCCCAGGGGAATTTTGTGAAATCCCAGAATTTTAATTGTATTGCAACTACCAGAGCGAATAGCTTACGCATGCGAAGCCGCGGGTAAACTCTAGTATAAAATAAAATAATGTGGATTTGAGACTTCACACAGGCCATTGGATTCCTTCGTAGAGGTGTTGGTGAACGTCAAAGATAATTTTGCACATTTCCACTAGGTACACTCAGAAACGTCAGACGACGTGCAGAATAGGGTTGTCTATACTAATAAGCAGCAAATATTCTATATTAAATTTCATTCCACTATTACTTTTTAGGGTTCCGTAGTCAACTAGAAACCTTTATAGTTTCACCATGTCTGTCCGTCTGTGTCTGTCCGCGGCTAAGCTCAGAAACCATAAGTACTTGAAAACTGTAATTTAGCATGACATATGTCATCCCGCCAGTGGTAATATATATATATAGTATTTATATTTCACGAATAACCCTATAATTTGAGGTAACGTTGAATAGGCCTTTTAAAACCATTAGGGGTTGCTACGACGATTTTTCGATTCAGAGATCTGTTTCCGATATATTCAACTTTAAAATGAAAACTTTTTTTAAATCGAGCGTCCCTCTTAAATCTAAACTGTTGGGTGGAAAAAAAATAAAAAAATCAGGAATGTAGTAAGTATATCAAATTTACAAGGAAAATTATAACGGCTAAGATTGCTTGAGAATTATCAGTTCTTTAAGAGAAAATAGCAGCCTAAGGTGTTAAATATAGGTACACCTAAACTTGGAAGATTCCGTACACAATACGAAATCCATAGAAAAATATGTATTACTTGATTTTTTCGTAACGGCTACGGAAACCTATCGTGGGCGTGTCCGACACACACTTGGCCGGTTTTTATATATTTTTATTATCATGTTTTAAAGCCTACTACTTAACTACTAAATAAACTGTGATAGTTTATTTCCTTTTAAATTGTTACCTACCAGCATGATGTTTTTCCCGATTTTCAAGCAAACTGTTTAGCTGGTAGAGGGAGCGGGGAGAGGGGAAAGGGGACGATACTTTGACGTAAGGGTTTCATGTAATGACTTCGTGAAAAACAGGTCTAAACCTAATCTCAAGTCCTACTACTAGGATAGAGGCTTTGTTGCGGATTTCATAATTTTCACTGAAATTCTGAGAGTATACCTTTAGAAAAAGTAGGTAAAGAAGGCTACCATTTTCGCGCTCACCAGTTGGCGCCACTGTATACAAAGGTAGACTTAGTGGTTAGTTATTACGGGCGTGAAATAGTTATTTGTTATGCCAGGCTGGAAAGTAACTGTTTGGCACGAGTGCTTATATTGAAAACCGAGCAAGCGAAGGATTCTATGATTGAACCACGAGCGAAGTTTCAAAGGCACGAGATGCTAAACAACTTTACAGCCTACCAAAACACACAATTTTTCACCTCACGACAGCGAGAAAAATAGTAAGTAGATTGAAAAAAATAAATTGAACACTCTTATAAATCAGTTCAGGTTATGCTAGCTAGCTTATGCCAGTGGCTTTAAATCGCAGAATTCTCACCCTATGAAAATATTTCAAAATACGTCCACGTTCTTGTCTTCATAAAAAAAGGGAATTTTGAAGTCCAAGTAAAAATTCAGCTTACTAGATCCAGGGCTTGGGCTGGACGTTGATAAGTGAGTTAGCCAGTACTTTTTACATTTCAGTATGCAAGTAGCTAAACCTACTTAAAGTTACAAATAATTATTACAAAAATTCGTAAATTGACAGTGTGAACTTTTTTCCCTCCGGTAGGTGCGTTTTCAATTTGACCACATATCTATCTACCTATTTGTCGTTATTTTTTGTGAATAAAGACGAAAAAACTTATGTAATAGAACAAAATGTAAATAAATGTTAACTATTGGTTTTTATGGTATTAATAAATAACAATAATAATACCAAGAAAGAAAACACTAACGCATTTATTTATTTATTTAGACGACCAGATGGCCTAGTGCTTAGAGAACCTGACTACGAAGCTTGAGGTCCCGGGTTCGATTCCCGTGTCGGGCAGATATTTGTATGAAAAATACGAATGTTTGTTCTCGGTCTTGGTGTTTAATATGTATTTAAGTATGTATCTATATCTATATAATTATATTTATCCGTTGCTTAGTACCCATAACACAAGCTTTGCTAAGCTTACTTTGGGACTAGGTCAATTGGTGTGAATTGTCCCGTGATATTTTTTTATTTATTTATTTATTTATTTATATTAATGGAATTTCATAATTTATAGTTTCAGAACGTGTCATTGTGTTTTTTTTCGGGTGCGTTTCCGAATCTCTTCATCATTTGGTATTATATCTGTTTTTTTCTTGCTTGTTCTGTATTTTTTTGTAATTATAGACGTATTTGGAATAATTTCAGAAAACTGAAATGAGCTTTATTATTACTAAATAAATGCTTAGTAATAAAATAAAATAACAGATTAATAAAAAGATTTAAATATTACTTCAACAATGAATGACGAACTTTCTTTGTGAACACGACACGTCAATATTCAACGCTTACTTCCTCAACCTCGTATCTACCCGAATTGTATACAACAAATCAACACTCTATTGTACTTAACATAAAGATGATCGATTGATGACCAGATACGAGGTTGTGAAAGTAAGCGGCCGATACGTATTTTCAAGGGGACAGCCGTTCACGATAACGTTCGAATTTCAAAAACTCTTTCCCGCCAAGAGGATAAAAAGCGACTTTCCACGCAGATATCGAAGGATAAAGACAGCTTTTTCGAGCTAGTGAGGTGAGAACAAAATTTGCATTTAAATTAATAGTTATTTGTGTCACAAGGGAGCAAAATTTACGGCGAGGGCGTATTGAATCCAGAATGTAGCGAAGGATTCTACAAGCTGAAACTGAGCGTAACGAGGGGTTCTAAAGTAGAATCCTGAGCGTAATATGGGATTCAAGTGTTAACGCCCAAGATGAAATAATTTTGCTCCCGAGTGGCTCATACAACTTTTCACACCGAGCATTAATAAACTTGAAAAAAAATCTGAATATTATTAAAGAACAACCAGCATAGAAAATGGCGTGGCTTTACAATTATCAACTTCAAAAATGGAATTTGCAATAAAATGCTTAGAAAAGCCTTGAACAGAAAAGGTTGCACTTTGCTCCCGCTCGTCAGGGAGGAAAAGTTACTTTTCTGAAGGAGAGGTGTGAAAATCGTATTTAATACCTACCTTAAAATCGTACTATAAAACTATCGAGCATACTACGCGTACCTACCTAGTCCCGTTTTGTTCGGAAAAAAGGAAGGACAAAGGTTTCCGAAAGACAAAACTGTCTCAAAATTCAATGCCCCGTACCGCATATTTGCCATAATTAATTTCAGGTATTGCAAAACAATGAGATTTGACATTTCGGAGAGCTCACGCTACACTAGCGTCTCTAGCTCTAGCGGCGAATTCATAGGTACGCGATAGCCCTCGTCGTTCTGCGATAGGGAGTCCGCGCCGCCACGCGCCGCGATGACAACAGATCCGCAACGAAAATCTCGTCACGCGTAAAAAGCCAAATCGCGTTTGAACTTGAAGTAAAGCGCCATTTAGGGATAATTAAACTCTATCTCAGTTGCGATTGTATGATTTCCCACACATGCGCGAAGTTATTAGGCACAGTATATTATATATAAGCTTATATAGAATATATACTGTGGTTATACTTACTGATAAAATTTGGTATTTTCCTTTCACCTTTCAAAAAGTAAGGCCTGAGACCTAAGGTACTTAACCCTTAGGTTTTGACACCCACGGTATGTTACCTACGCATTATTGTAGCCGTGACGCCTTCACCCTGAGAAAAATAGTGTTGGGTGACACCTGATGCAAAGATGGGTACCGCAACTACCGCCCGATACTTACAATATATTAAATTATGTTAGAAATCTGCGGCTTAGCATTTCTCCTGTAAGAAAGTTACCTACCTTATACTGAAAATAATTAAGTACATATAAAACTTTAATTATATATAATCATATTGTATACTAGGTAGTTAACCCTTAATGTACATTATGGCAGATTTCCAAATCTCACTGTGGAATCTATAAGGCTAGAATTAAGTAAGTACTACACTATTTTTTATGAGGTTCATGCTCTTGACGCATAGTAGGTGTGTAGAAACTTAGTTAGTACCTAATTACAATTTGTAATTATAAAACCACTTAGTACCTAGTCTGTCAGTGTGTAAAACGAAAACACAGTACATTTTTCTTTACTGTGACCAAAATTTCGAAAACGATAAGTTCCTATTTGCACAGTATTATTATGAAAGCTATTTGACTGCACTAGCGCCATCGTTGTAACAACAGCGGAACTAATTTGAGAGCAACGTAGCTTCGGTCTTTTGTGCTAAATCCGTCTCCGTCAGGAGGGTATTTAAAGTTATCCTCATTTGACAGTTGTAGTTTTCAACTACACCATCTATTAAGTGTGGAAGAAAATTTTACATACTTAAAGAGTGCACTAACCTTCGATGTTTGAAAGTTATCGGTTTATTAAAAAATTGAAAACATCGAATCACAAACTAAAACATCAAACCAAATTATATTTGTTTTAAAAAATATTATTATTATTATTGTTGGCACGGCGATCCGGATCACAGACCCATGGAGACACGGTTATTTGAAATGGGACCGAAACCAACATGAAGAAGCCTTTGATAGTACCTAATAAATGGTAAATATAATTGAGATGGAAACAACTTTTTCAATAAAATTGTTTTCCTTTCATTTAGGTTACAAATACGCCTGTACAAAAACATCAAACCTACCTCGCTACTACCTGTCTATACTAATATACTAACAATATTAATAAAATAAAATGAAATAAAAATTGTTTATTACAAGAAACAACACATACTATATATAGGGTTACAAATGTCTGTTGGTCCCAGACTAGACTGGGCCTGTAACGTGGTGACCGGATTCGGTTTACTTTCCTAATTAGTTCTATATAAAAATTTCTGTATCTTGTATAAATTGTGCGATATACGTAATTTTGGGGATATTTACGCAGTTGAGCATGCAGTTTATCTTTAATCTTGGAGCATTTAATAAGTCCCGGAGTCATCCAAGGCTTAAGTGTCGTTTTAGATTTAAGATGGAAGAAAAAGCATCAGCGGCTTCAGATGCAGATGTTTTGCTGGTCACATTATTCCAGTTTACCTCACTAAGTTCAGATTCAATGGCTTGAATATCTTGCATTACCACAAACTTAATCGGCTTGGAACATTTACCTTTGTTTCTGGTAGAAATGCCTACCATAACCATATCATGATCCGAGGTATCTGAGGTGCATACGGCTGAGGTTACACGGTGAGGAGGATTTGGAAATGATGGTGAGCGGTACAAGCCGAGCAGAGAAATAAGGCTGGGGACATGTATAAAGAGACTGACAGGCATCTCGATTGCTGGGTTCAGTGACTGTGGCATTTAAAGTATTCCGCACGTAAGCAACTACTCCACTAGACTGGTTATGAGATTTTTTTTAATTTCGAAGTCAATTTGTAGTAAGCATTATTTGAAACTGCTCAGTTATGCTGAAGACTACATCAGTTTACGTTTGAGGAATTATCCAGTTCAGAGCCAAATGGGAATATAAAGCGGTAGCGAGAAGCGCGTGCTGGATCATAGTGTCGCAGAGATATGTGGAGGCCAAAGAGAAGGTTATATCTGTACAAATAAACATGAGTATAATTATCACAAAAGTACCATAGATTTTTGTAGTTATGTTGTAACTTTTTTAAAATGTTTGCATTGCCAATTCAGGTCCTTATCTCGAATAAGCTACTGTCTGATTGAAAAAAAAATATCACCTTTGGACGCCGTGCCGTTATGTCACCAGGTATCTCATGAACCGTGACGTATATAAGACTAAAAATATTAAATATAAGTTTAAAAAAAATAGTTTGGTACCCGAATATTTAGATGTATAACTTCAGTAATGTAACCCAGCTGTGCTTAAAAATAAGTCGGAATTGTTGCCTTTTTCGCTATGACTTTATTTAGCAGTGATACAGGGTACCTTAGTGACAAGGTCATCTACCGGATTTGCTAACAAATCTTGGAACAATTATCGCACTTTTATTTTTTAATTTCACTTTTAGTTTTACCTCTTCTGAAATTGGGTCAAGATGAAATATATCACAGTGAAAATAATTACATGTACACAGTTTAGCTTACTAGCTTAAAAACAAGTCCATTTAATTGACATTCTAAAATGATAAATAGCCTTATCAAAAAAACATTGACAATAAGAAAAATGTGCACAAAGCAAAGCACTAAAAATCGCGTTAAGTCGGTATTACCACAATATCTAAATTGAGGCGTGAACTGGATCAGAATGCACTCCGGTTTAATGAGGGCTATCGTTTTTTGTCTTTTAGATGGCGCACTGTTGCGCGAGGTTTTTAAGTATGGCTTTCAGTCTGTTATTACGGGCGTGAAAACAAAGTTTAGATTAAAATCATATTTAATACATCTTAAAACCGTACCATAAAAATATAGAGCATGCCACAGTGTTGCATAGTCCCCGTTTTGTTCGGAAAAAAGGGAGGACAAAGGTTTCCGAAAGACAAAACTGTCTCAAAATACAGACATTCATTGCCCGGAACGCATATTTGCCATAATTAATTTCAGATATTGCAAAATATTCACAAATTATTCTAATCCTAAATAAACCCGCGTAGCTCACCCAAAAACTATGAGATTTGACATTTCGGAGACCTCACGCTACACTAGCGCCTCTAGTGGCGAATTCATACGCGATAGCCCTCATTCAGCGGCTATGCAAAACTAAATAAATAAATAAAATGTCTTGATTTTGCGCGTTTTGCTTTAAAATTTAAAATTCTGTTAATTTACTATCACAATTTGTGGATTCGTTAAAATAAAGTTGGCAACACTGGCTGGATTTAGTTAATCAGCGGGGCTACTCCGAAGGTCGAAAATCGTACTTCGTATCGCTCCGTCCCTCTGACGCTTATACTATTTAATACGAGAGTAAGAGGAACGGTAAGATACGAACTTTAATTTTTCTAATTTCGGAGTAAGCAATTTGATCCCTTGTCACTTACATAATTTAATGTATAGCTACGTACGTAATATGAACACTTGCTCTATTGACTCCCACAAATAAAAGATGACACTACCGAGCGGTTCCGTTAATGTCAAACGGATTTGAGGGAGACAGAAGGGTGATCTATTTTCCCGTATTATAATACTTTTAAGGTTTAAATTTAAATGAGTTTCAAAAAAATTACCAACCATGTATTATGTTTATATTATTTACTTATAGAATATATTAATTGTACCTTTTAAAGAAATTGAATCAAATTATACCAATTTTGTAGATTACAATGTAGAGGTCTCCACGTTAAATTTTGTTACTGTTGCAACATTATGATCTGTCATCTGAGCGTCAGTCTCACTCAGGCAGGTTATTCGCTCCGTAGTTTTTGACGTTGCTGTGCTTGCATTATTTTTGAGAATAACGTAAAATGTGATATACTTTGCCAACAAGCTCGCCTTTTCTTTCTTACTACGTCTGTTATTTAATTTATTATTTATTATTCTGCATAAACGTCGTCTTTAATAACTGTTTTTAGATTTGCATCGTAAATTCGGTTTTTTATATAAACTATTCGAAGTTATTCAAGGTAGTGGATTTTTATTCAATAGCAACCAGGCTATTCAGAAACCACGGCGTCAAAAAAAAACGAGGACTCTTCCAATACGGAGACGGATTACCGTTTCAAGGTAAGTTGTTTTGTTTAAAAAAGGAGGTATTTTGATTCATATTTTGCTAGTGTTGGTAGTGTGAAGAATTAAATTATTGTTTCAGATGCCCGCCGCCAGTTTCGGGGCGCAACTGCCCCCTCCTGGCGACGGGGGCATCAAGGACGTGTGGAACACCAACCTGCATGAGGAGTTCCAAATTATCAGGCAGGTTTGTACTAAAATCTATTCTTTTACTAAACCTGAACTGATCCCAGAATTGTGATGTTGTTCTGATTATTATGTTTGCAGTAGCGATTATTATTATTGACAAAATATAGTGTGTTGTGTTGCATTTAGCGATGAATTTAGAATGTCTGTGCATTAAGGTCATTTATTAGCAATAGCCCTTTTATTAGGTATCTATTATTAGTCTCTTGCTATTTGTCTTTCTTATGATAGCTTAGGGATGGGAAAACTGCGGCCCACGGGCCATCTCTGGCCCACAAAGGCTTGAAATCCGGCCCGCAACCATCAAACAAAAATCCAGATAAGATTTTGTATTGTTACAAAATTTCATTCTCATTGGCAAATAAATTAGTGTTTCAGAAAGTACATATTAATATTTTTATTTCAGTAGATAACATAGCCAAAAAATGCAACAACTTGGCCCGCCATATATTTCGTTAGTATAATGTGGTATAATATATTGGCGCGCAAAGGTAAAAGTTTCCCCATCCCTGCCCTAGCTTGTCTAGGGACCAGATGTGTATTGCTGTAAGAAGTCAATGCCCACCAGATTGCCCAGATATTTTATATGGCATTATTGATGACAATTACTGCAAAGCCTTTGTATACTAAGTGCGACATGTTACATGTAAAGACCAGAGCTTGGAAAAGGAGAGCTGTTTTGGCAATTTGCGTAATAAGGACATATCTTGTCATTTAATGGTAATTTTTAGTACAAGCAATACGTCACCATTAACATACTATTTTGCTCTACTCACTTCAGTGGATGCAGAAAGGTCTTTTTATCTGTAAGTAGATATTAAACGCAAAAAGAAACGCCATTGAAAAAAAAAAAAATTATGAGTCTTACAGAAACTTGAATAAAATTAAAAAGTTAGTACTTATTTTGCAGTGTATTGTCATTTTAGTTTAATTGTAATGAGTAGTACAGTTTTGGTTTAATATATTTATTTTCAGTGCAGCAATATTATTATCTACATATATGACATATAGCTCACCCTTTCCAAGCTCTGGTGAAGACATAATATGTAACTTACACTTTTCTCACTCTCTGAGGTGCCCAATAAAGACGTTCACTCCTCCCTACTTTATACTTCTAGTATCCTTACGAAAGAGTTTATTAGATCTTTTGGATTAAGTTACGCTTTCTTTTTTTTTAAATTCTTTAAATGGCTTTCTTATTGTCATAGGTCTTTTGAACTGCCATTCTGTAGGGTACTTAATAGCTGTTTTGAACAACCCGTAAAAGCAATACAGACAATGATATAGAAAAGCATTCTTGCATAAGCTGAAACAAAGATGCTTTGCTTGCACTTTGGTCACGAGCAACTCATAGAAATGCCAAAAATTATATATAACTATTTTCGTTGGACAAACTGTAATTAATATTTGCATGCTAGTATTTAATACATTACATAAATTACATAAAATCACGCCTCTTTCCCAACGGGGTAGGCAGAGGCTACATCATTCCCCTTGCTATGATTCTGGCATACAACTCTCGCTTCCTCTACGTTCATCAATCTTTTCATGCATGCATGTCGGTTTAGAGTACTCCTGACCCAACCTTTCTTCAGAATGTCCCCGATTTGATCGTGGTACGTTCGTCTAGGCCTTCCTCTCCCAACGTTTCCATCCACGCTCGTCTTATAGGTCTACTTAGTCAATCTATTTTCATTCATTCTCTCAACATGCCCAAACCATCCAAGCATCCCTTTCTCAATCCGTGTGACTATACCTTCATTTACACCACAGCGTTCTCTTATCGCACTATAGTATTTAATATGTCAACTTAATAGCAGAATAAGCTTTCTGATTCATTTGTATCATCCTTAGTAGTCTAATTATTTCAAGCAAATTAAGAATTATTATTGTTATTTGTAATTGCTGACAGTATAGTCACAAAAATTCTATGGTGTGCATTAAGTAGACAGTATGGTAGGCAGAGCGTTAGTGCCTGTAGTGCGCTCTGTGCGCTGCTGTGAAACAAACTACCAACTGTCTACCTTGGAATCGACTTGATGGCATGCCAATGCAAAAAATTATATTATTGTATATGACCCTGTTGCGGAATTCTCTATCCCATGCGAAATTGCAAAATCTGTTAATATTCCTTGTCTGCATCTAAAGAAAGCTTAGGTAAATTTCATCTGCCTTAATTATACCAATTATTTGGACTGAGTGTTGTATTAGACAATTAGACAGCACTTTACGACTTCATGCTTATAGTGAGCATATTAAAACTAGTTGTTTCCTGCAACTCCCATCTGTGACAATTTTATTTATCTCTATCCCATGAGCGGGAACTATATAATTTTTTGGGATAAAAAGCAAGAATGTCCTTCAACCTATGGAAGGCCTTGGGCATTTTCGGGCATTGGGGCCAAGATTTGCAACCCTGGGGAATGGCTTCATGGAAAAGAGGGGCCTGATAAATGGATCCAATCTGTTAATCCAAGTTACAGACTTAGTTGTGTATAGGTATTGCCACCAGACCAGAGTTAAGGTCACACACACAAGAACATGTCATGTAACAGACGGTGGGATTTTGACATTCACTGATTCATTTCATACGTATATTCTTCTTTTATGCAATCAGTTCTTTGTGTAGCTGTGTGTGTAATCATTCACTTCCAGTCTCGTTGCACTACCCATACCAATAATATCTGATTCCGTCCAGTTGTTTACTTACTGTAAATGAAAAACAAACAAATGGATATTCACTCACATACTCAAAAGCATTGTGTGTTCGTCTATGTTTGTTACTCTTTCGTGCTAGCAGGGGAGACCGAGGACAGTTGTGTCAGAGGAGAGTAGTGACGTCGATTTTTTAGAACCCATTAACTGCTAGCTGCTAGCTGCTGCTGCTAGAGAGATCGCAATAGCAAGCGTTTTTTAGTTCAGGTCTCGAGCAATCAATCAAACAGGCGCTGTTGCAAAACAAAAAAACGACGATTTCACAACTCTCCTCAGTCTCCCCTACTTCAACTTTTATCCTAATATTCCCACAGCATTATGTTTTTCATAAACAATCGAAACTCAAGCATTTTGTATACTTAGATACATGCAATATGTATACCATTTAATAGTACAGTTATAAAATACATCCGAATTGATAACCTCCTCCTTTTTTGAAGTCGGGTTTACACACGCCGATTATTCTAAATTCAAAAACTTCTCTATACATTCCATTTCCATTCCGGTTCCATTAAAATGCACATTTTTTTTGCAACTTATTTGTAATGCATTAGGTATCCACACCAAAGCCAGGTAGGTGTACACATCTTTACAAACAATAGTAGGTACGTACCTAAACAATAGCTTCTAACACCAAATTAGCAAATGCTTTCGTTAAGGTGATTCAGCCAAATATCCGCATTAGACTTGCAAGGTTTTACGACCATTTTTGTAGTATAACACAGTTTTCTTTTATTTCCATGAACTTCGACAGATGGCTCAGTAAATTGATAGAAACTATTATTGGTAGCTTCAAAAATTATGGCTTGCCATACAAACTTCCAACCCCCTTTTCATCCCTTAAGGATTGAATTTCGAAAAATCCTTATTTATTTAAAAACACCTGTGAAAAAAAACAGCTTTCTAGGTCCAAAGGTTTAAGCTGGGCGTTGATGAATCAGTAAGCCAGGTCTTCTCTTTTTATACAATAGGTACGGTTATGGTTATAAAACCAACGATCCAACGAATAATCGTCATACACATAGATTTTCTCTTACTCGCCATCTTCACGATATATTAACCTAACAACAATGTTAAATTGTAAAAACATGTGCTATAGGTTATGAGTTATGACAAAAGAAGGAATTTCTTCGAAACTTCTATATTGCCGATAGTTGAGGTAAACAAACATGTGACTACAAGCAACAAAAAAAAATTGTATGGAGCTACAGTTCTTATTAATTTTGGCAACTTAAAAAGTACTGCTTAATAATGACCTATTGTGAAAATAATGCGAGTTTTAGTTAAGTATTTATTTTGTTCTGAGGAAAGTTTTGTGTTTTACCTAATGGCGTTAATACATGGTAATAGGGATTACCAACCCCATTTTTATCCCTTAAAAGTAAAACTTCTTAAAACTTAACAATTTTAAAATAGACCTATATTCTAGTTCCTATCTTGTATAGATACGACATTCTCAGATAGACATAATATTAAATACATAAAAAAGTCACTCGTCAGCCATGCCATACTTACGGAGGAAGTACAGTACAGAATACAAACCATGAAATCTTAGAAACTCCTTTGGATTCTATTCAACAAACATCAAATAAAATAAAAAAAACAACTGCACTGCGATCCATATTGAGTTAGTAGCAAAGCTTATTTACTATGTATAGTCAGTCCTACTAATATTTATTAATTATTATAAAAATTCAAATTCATATTAACTTTATTTGTAAGAATACAATAATAATAATTGCGAAAATTAAAAATAGGTGTCCCTACAATATTTGAAGAATTCCCTCGATTTCCTTAACATCCAATCATCAGATCCTGATTTGGTGCTTATAGGACCTAAATACCTAATTGAAGCCATTTCTATACGATTCCAAAAAAAAAATTCAAATCGGTTCATAAATGACGGAGAACCGAATCGATAACCTCCTCCTTTTTTGAATTCGTTTATCTTAAAGAATGAAATCTGTTGCAGTTTTTTGGCCCCTGAGCGCATTACGCCCTAGAATTAGTAAATAATACTACCTTGATATGACTTGTTTGCTCAGGTGGTCCAGAAATATCATTGGGTGGCCATGGACACGGAATTTCCCGGAGTGGTTGCGCGACCAATAGGCGAATTCAGATCTACAGCAGACTATCAGTACCAACTGCTCAGGTAACCAAACCACAAAATATAGTTAAAGTCAAAATAAGGATTTTTTAATTTTATATTTTACGTCAAAGCAATTGCAATTGATATTATATATATATGTTAAATTGCTTTGAATAATGTATAATAAAAATGTTGCAGGTGTAACGTGGATTTGCTAAGGATTATTCAACTTGGACTAACATTTATGGACGAAAATGGCAAAACTCCACCTGGCTACACCACCTGGCAGTTTAACTTTAAATTTAACCTACAGTAAGTTTAATAATATGATTTTGTAAATATCAACACCCTTATGTTCTGTCCGTCTCCGGCAAAGGCAAATGTCAAAATGATAGACAAAGAAAGTAAAATGTTAAGTTAACACGAGCTTAGCAAGCTTCATGCAATAGGTGATAAAGTATATTTGTGTAAATGAAGAGCAGAAAAATGAAATAAGACGAAGCAGTCCTTAATTGCCTTTGTTGAGTATTAGGGGCTGTTTCACCATCCATTGATTATCGTTAACCGACGGTTAAATGTGATGCCGTCTCCGTCTATTCGAACAAAACAAATAGAGACTGCATCACATCTAAACGTCATTTAACATTAATCAATGGATGGTGAAACAGCCCCTTAGTTTAGCATTTTTTCCAATTCAATTCAATTCTTGGAAATATAGCTCCATCGATACCGTCGATGATTCCGCCAATGTCGAGGTTGGAAAAGACACTATCGGTTAGCCATTGTTCGGTAGCTTCTTCGTGCGGTACATTTTTTCCAAACTTGTTATAATAACTCATTGACATTTTATGTGCTAAATATACTGTCACGTAATATGTGAACCTTATACCGGAGGATGCAATAAAGATATGTCCTCCACTAGGCAGACCTATGATCTGCTAAACGTAACAGGAGTCTAATGAATACGAGCGGCGCAGGACACTGGTCCTGGTCTAGACATGGTCCTCCTTAAATAAAGTGCCACAATAACCCTGTTGTGACACTTTTTTGAGGAGGACCATGTCCAGTAGTGGACGTCGTTCCCCTTACGGACGATAAAGTGTAAAAAAGTTTATTGACTTGTTCATTTATTTTTTGCCAGGGAGGACATGTACGCTCAAGACTCGATAGACCTGTTGCAGAACTCAGGCCTACAGTTCAGGAAGCACGAAGAAGACGGCATCGAGCCGCTAGAGTTTGCCGAGTTGCTTATGACCTCAGGTAACTGGAAAATCAAAACATTTATTTTGCAGGTATACCATTAGGGCTCTTTTTAACATGTCAGAGTAGAGCGGGCATTCTGTAAATAGTTTTGAACTCAAAAAGCTTGCAAATTATGATCCTGAATGTTGCCAGGTGGTCTGATGGTCCATGTTTATTACACCTCATCCCCCAAGACATCATGTAAATGGACTGAAAAAATGCTTTGGACCCATTTTAATAATTATTTTCTTGATAATATACAATTGTTTCTTATTATTAAAGTTACATATGCCCGGGCTCAGTCCTCTACCTGAGAGGCCATAGGTCAGCCAAATAAGTGGTCTATCAATTTTTGAACAAGTTCCTATCAAATTAATATGTCGCTGAAGTCGAACTTTCAAGTTGACGGACACGTCTATTGGCATTATTATTTTGTGACATGCAAACGATTATCAACTTTAGGGTGGTAGACCATATATTTGGCTGATGGTACCACTAGATTTCCGTACCACTATCTAATCTTCTAATATACAAAGTTAAATAACTGAAAACCAGAAAGTAGTTTGCTCAGAATCGAGAGTAGAATCGGTTGCAATGTATTTTAAGGTTGTGTTTTTGTGTTCTTAAATCCTGTAGAAGTTACGATTGCAACAGGCGCCAATTAAATATTTTAGCGAGGTTGCATACATTTGGATAATTGAATACTGGCCGTTTTGCTGTCAATGTGTTATTTATTTTCTTCTAAAACTGTCAAAGCGCAACTGACAAAATACAAATTATGAGTGTAGAGCTAGAAATGAAACAGAATTACTAACTTAGCAAAACATACGAATTACATTTAAAATAATGAAGGTGTTCAACAATAAATGCAATCAACTAACTTAAAACGAAAAAATATTTTTGGGGTGTCTGAGGTTTTCGTAGTATAACTAAAATCGCCCGGATGTCAGTTAACGGCAATAACGGCATTTTAGTTTTACTACGGTAGAGTTATTTAATTAACACCTTGTATAAAATTCTCGTGTCACAATGTTTGTGACCAAACTCCTCCGAAACGGTTTGACCGATTTTTAGGGTTCCATAGCCAAAATGGCAAAAACGGAACCCTTATAGTTTCGTCATGTCTGTCTGTCCGTCCGCCCGTCCGCGGCTTTGCTCAAGGACTATCATTGCTAGAAAGCTGTAATTTTGCACGAATATATATGTAAACTATGCCGACAAAATGGTACAATAAAAAATTCAAAACAATTTTTTTTAGAGTGCCTCCCATTCCCATAGTAAAGTGTGGGTGATTTTTTTTCTCATACAACCTTGTAGTGCGGGGTATCGTTGGATAGGTCTTTTAAAACCATTAGGGGGTTGCTAAAACGATTTTTAGATTCAGTGATTTGTTTGCAAAATATTCAACTTTAAAGTGCAAATTTTCATTAAAAACGAGCGTCCCCCCCTCTAAAATCTAAACCGGTTGGTGGAAAAATTAAAAAAAATTCAAGATGGTAGTAAGTTTATCAAACTTACAAGGAAAACTATAACGGTTGTTTTCTTGAGAATTTTTAGTAGTTTAAGAGTAAATAGCAGCCTAAGGTATAAATATACCTAAACTTGGAATATTCCATAAAAATACGAAATCCTTAGTAAAATATTACTTAATATTTTCTTAATGGCTACGGAACCTTATTTCGGACGTGTCTGGCACGCTCTTGGCCGGTGTTATGAAACTTTTCGTGTATATTCGGTAGTTCTGAGAATAGGACGTAAACTTTTTTTCATACTACTACGTAGACGGAGTCGCGGGCAACAGCTAGTCTATATGTATATCTATCTATACTAATATTATAAAGAGGAAAAATTTGGATTTTTGGATGTTTGTTATGAATAAACTCAAAAACTACTGAACCGATTTCAAAAATTCTTTTACCATTAGAATTCTACATTATTCCAAAGTGCCATCCATACTGATATTATAGATACGTAAGTTTGTGTGTATGTTTGTCCATCTTTCACGTCGAAACGGAGCGACAGATCGACATGATTTTTGGCGTAGAGATAGTTTATGGGCCAGAGAGTGGCATAGGCTACTTTTTGTCCCGAAATAATTTAAAAATATCAATAAGTATACTTAATCAAAAAAGGCACGATACAATTTACTCGACGTCGACGCACCCCGGCTTCGCACGGGTATAATCTTTTTACGCGACTGTCCAAAGGAAGGTTAATTATTAGGATAATTGTACCCGTGCGGAGCCGGGGCGGGGCGCTAGTATTATAAATTAATTGTGAACATGAAATAAACTTCTCTACTTTAAATTTACCTTATAATTGAACTCGCTCTCAATACTTTTGTTTTAGGACTGGTCCTTATGGATAATATCAAGTGGTTGAGTTTTCATTCTGGATACGATTTTGGATATCTGCTGAAATTACTCACCGACCAAAATCTACCGCAAGACGAGAACGATTTCTTCGAGAGTCTTCGTCTGTATTTTCCTACAGTCTATGACGTCAAGGTAAGCATAGAATTTAAACTTAAACTAGTTTGTTAATATCCTTGGAAACTCAAAAGAACAGATCGGTTTTCTTTTTCTTTCGCATTTGAATCTTCTGAAAACCGACAAGTCACAAACCACATTAACATTCTGGTTGTTCTGTACACGTAATATCCCTACCTTTTTTTTTCAGGATTACACGCACGAATTTTTTTTTGCACGTTAAACAGCTTTATAACAAGCAGGCTAACTTGATCGCAATACCCGAAATAAATCTCGCAGGCCTTTTCTCTTGCATTACAGCCCAAGAACCGTAATGGTTTTTAGTGTTCCGTACACAAAGGGCGACAAGCGGAACACTACTACTGTGGCTTCGCTGCCCGTTTGTCGGTCTGTCACAGGGCTGTATCTCGAGAATCCTATTAGATAAGACAGCCTTAATTTACACACAGTGTGTATTTCTAAAGTCGCTACAACAACAAATAGTAAAAATGCTATTTATCTGTATGTCCATCTCGAATTAAAACTTGCGTTAAATTTCATTTATACTCAAATTGTTTTGCAATTTAACTTGTTTAGTTTCAACATTTTATTAATATTTTTTAGTTATAGATTTAGAGATATTATGTAAATTTTAGAATGGTTTATTTTATTTTAAATCCGTCATCGATGTTTGCAACGGTTACCACCGCGACGCCTTTCATTTTTTATTTCACCTGCTTTGGAAAATGCAATGAAATCTAAATCCATATATCCATTAGGTACAGACACTTCGTTGGTCACTTTTCTAAGCTAGTGGTTTATATTTTTTCATCACACTTGCTCGTCAATGATGTTATTCCATGCCTGTATACTACAGTACAGTGGCCTAACCTAAGTTGTTCGCACGGGAGTTATGGATTTACGAATAGTTTTTTCCTCCCAAGGGAGTTACGACTTTAGTTTTAAAATTTGCAATCAAGTTAGTAGGTGCGGCAATTCATACTAAAGAAGTTTCAAGTCAGCCAACGTATTATTTATATCTGTTAAACTTAGCTATAACCCACTTCGTTATTTTTATATTTTAAATTTATATCAAATTGTTTTGCAATAATTTTAGTAAATATTTTTTTAACATGTTGAAAGAAACTGGCCGTAAACCCATTCGAACACTAAAATAAACACAGTTCTTAGCAATAATATATAATAAAGTGACAATCAGGGGAACTACATACTTTAAAATTCGAAAAAAATCGAAGTTTGTATCGTATCGCTGACGCTAATTAATATTATTTAATACAAGAGTGAGAGGGGCGATCCACGGTACGATACCAACTTCGATTTTTGAATTTTGAAGTAGCTTCTCTGTATTGGCGGGTAGCCATTAGGTATTTTATTCAGTTGTTTTCTTAGCGTCTTTCTTTTGCCGTGCTATGAAGTGTTTAGACACAAAATAATTTTATTTTATGCGTTTTTTTCTCGCATGGTGATGAAAATCATTGCATGTATCACAGGTAGTAAGCGGATTACAGTAATCCAGTTCTTACGGCCCTTGATACACAATGCACTATCGAAAATGTGGGAATATTCTGTTTTTCTCATATAATGAGGCAGAGCGATGCCACTCGACATACGCATATCTAGCTAACGCTAACGTTTCTCCATTGCTATTTCAAAGCACTTTTAGGCTCTGTTCACATGGACAATGCATTTTCAAATCACGCGTCATCTTGTTTTTTTTATTCGACTGGATGACAAACGAGCAAATTTATTTAGCGGCGTTCGAACGAAAAGTTTAGATGCAGGCACTTTCGCGTTTTACGTTAAAGTGCGCATATTTTTCCGAAACAGATTTTAAATTTAAATTTGATCGTGCGTCGACACGTGTTATATGTCTACTTAGCTTAAGTGTAGTTGGCTGTGGTTACGTTGATAATTTACATTGTCCATATTCGTTCCAGTACCTCATGAAGCTCTGCAAAAATCTGAAGGGGGGATTACAGGAGGTGGCGGACCAGTTGGAGCTGCGGCGCGTGGGCCCGCAGCACCAGGCCGGCTCCGACTCCCACCTCACTGGGATGGCGTTCTTCAAGATTAAGGAGGTTAGTGGCTAGTAGTCGCTCGACCAACGACTTTTTTTTTGGGTAACTTTGGGTAATTGCCCTGTGTTAAAAGGTGATCGAAACCAGTAATAAAATCGTGGGAAATACGTTTAAGCCGTGGGGCTTAAACGTATTCAGCGCACCTCCTGATGCACCCACTTCAATCCAGCAAAAAAATAATAGATCAGATAGATATAAACTTTATTCTCAACAGCGTACAAAGCTCAAAGTACAATAGAAAATTCACTATAATATTAACTTCTTAAAACGTGTACCAAAAATAAAGTTATTTTTCTTTCTCTAAATTGAGAGCCATGCGACGATGTCAGAATAGGCGCTGACTCACAATATACTGCAGAAACCTGCAGTGCTGATATTCTGTCAGAAACCTTGGATGATTGCTGTACAAGACAACCAGTCTGTGCTTTTTCACTCATTCCAAATAAAGTGCCACTAAAAAGATCAAATCATTTCGGAACTAACATAATACCAATTAAAAAATATAATTTTAAAACAATATTTGTGCGATAAAAAAATTAAACATTGGACCAGCTATGAACAATTATGGAAGTATCCAATAGACTAAATATACACACATAGACCAAAAAAAATCAGGGTAGTTTGAACATTAAGTGTAAAAAAATATAATAGCCTTAAACTTGACCCAGCTACATCTTTCCAGATATTTTTCGATGACAACATAGAGAGCTCTAGCGGCCACCTCTACGGTCTCGGCGCCCCGTTCTCCGTGAGCAACGCCAGCACGTTCCAGGAGGGCGGCGAGGCTGGCGGCTCCTGACCGGCAGAGACCGCCCGCGCGCTCACCCCGCCTCGCTACCACCTACAGGAGTGAGGGGATCCAGCTTGATATGTTCCCTTTTCACGGCAAATTAACAACTACAACATTCTGCCCTCGACACACTGAGGCTTGTTTTTCAAGCTAGGATACGAGCTTTATAAAATTCTTTACTGGCTTACGAATCCTAGCTTGAAGAACTAGTCTCGCGTGTCCCTGGCATTTTATACAGTTCGTACGCTCAAATAGTCTAGAAACCGGGGATCGAGAAAGATGCACTCTGGAGAAGTAAAAAGCCAGGGCATTTTATTCCCAGCACTCCCATTTTGACATGGCACCGTTTTGTTTTGTACAAGGACTAACAGAACGAATTTAGAATAATTCCAGTGGTTGTGCAAGTCTAAATGGACACTAGTTCAATAAACTTTTCACTAAAAATCTTTCATCTGGACATAAAATCTTCAACGCGTTACACTTTGAATATTTTGTCAACTTCCGCTAAACATTCTTGAATCACTTTTATCTAGTTGGGCCATTCCGAAATTAGTTTTTGATATCTTTTATTCAAGTATCATCCGTTTGCCATTCGGCGACCGATTTAATCTGCGATATTTGAGCGGACGTTCTTTCTGTACATATGTAGCGGATAACTATGACACCGGAAAAACTTTTATACCGCCAAATTTTACAAACGCTGTTGTCGCGTCTAAATATCGTTATTTTTACCGATAAGCATTTCTCAATAAAAAAAAAACTTTGTCGATGTTTTAAGACGAAGTCGAAGTGTTTTGACTTGGACACTGTTCCAGTTTTAATAATAGTTAGATTATTAAATTGCCTTTTATGCACTAATTGACGAGCCATTTTGCAGGCAACAGCGTTCGGAAACAACCGTGTTTACGAACTGTCCCGAATTTTACCACTGTCATATTAGACACTAAGGGGCTGTTTCACCATCCATTGATTAGCGTTAACCGACGGTTAAATGTGATGCCGTCTCCGTCTATTCGAACAAAACAAATAGAGACGGCATCACACCTAACCGCCAGTTAACACTAATCAATGGATGGTGAAACAGCCCCTAAGAGTAGCGTTTACCTGTTCAATTTAAAATTTACCTACATGTAAACGCAATTATGGGACTGAACTAAAGTATTTTTTTGTACACCGATATTAATAATATTCATAGAACAAATTATATAGTATACAAGTTCATATTAGTGCAAATGCCCGTTTTCCGTTTAAAACTCACAAAAATACTGGGAATGTTTACTGTAAAGCCCAAGCACATAGCTTTAACCGCGGACGAGCATCCGTCCAATACACGCTGGCTGGTTAAACAGAGACAGCGTGCTTCATATCGGGGCCACAGGTACACGTTAGTACTAATCGCATTTTTACCACGTGAAGCGGTCTTTTTTGTAGACGCTTTTTCAGTTCCTTTGGTCGCTTAATATTGTTTGAGTATTATTGCTCGTATAATGCCCACGACGATTCAATGGATGCTCTGCGGTTAGCGCTGACAAGTACTGTTAGTGCTTTGCCTGAGAACCCGCGGTTTTGAGAATATTTCTTGGCATTAGTCGATTTCCGCTTCTATTTGACGTACATACATGTGGAACAATCAGGACGTAAAAAACCTAACCAATGTAAAATTCAAAATATCTCATATTTATCGCTATTTTCTCTGTTACGTATTGTAGCTGATTATTTTTATTGTAATAGAGAGACTTACGAATGTAATGGATTCACGATTGACATTGATTATGATTATTTTTCGTTTTGGACGATTTTTCCTTACATTTTTTATATGATTAAGATTATGTCGATTATTATATTATTTGTGTAGGACTACTTCGGTAGTCCTAATAACGTGACTTAGGTTTGTGGAATTCCCATGGCAACAGTTACAACGCTGCACTAATTGCTTCAGTTACAGAAGCCTTTATTGAAAGTGAAAATATTGCGTAATCATAATAAACTGCGTGTACCCATTATAAGATAAATTAAGTAAATATTAGGAATGGTGTATTTTGATCGAATGACTTCGATTTATGTTTTGAGTAATGAAAACTATAATAGAATAAGGGGCTGTTTTACCATCCATTGATTAGTGTTAACTGACGGTTAAATGTGATTCCGTCTCCGTTTATTCGAACAAAACAAATAGAGACCGCATCACATTTAACCATCAGTTAACACTAATCAATGGATGCTGAAACAGCCCCTAAATATCTATAACTGTGATTGGAAAAGTAATTGCTATTGCAAGTCGCAAGTGGACTTCAATCAAATCAGTTTTAGCAATACCTTTGAATCAATTTTTATAATTATTATAGAGGCGTGATAAAGATCGAATGATTATTATGACTGTATTGATGTCAGAATGAATGCCCTGTGGCGCGTGCAGCGCCGGCGCACCTGATTATTATGATTGACTATAAGTCGAGTGATTACTCAAATGTTTCAACTCTTTTTTTAATATACTTTAGTTTTAAGGTTTTTTTATACTTGAAACGTATTTTTGTTAAGGCTTTATATATTTTGACATTACTTTAAAACAATTTGTTTTTGACTGTCTTATAAGCAGGCTGGAGTAAAAAAATTGTCGATTTATCAACTGCAACGAACGTTGCCCGCCCTGCTTATTCGCTGTAGTTATAGGTGATACCTGTTTAAATCAAAATGATTTTTTGAGAATGGCCAGACCAGCATTTGTGCAGTGAGAGTGAGTGAGAGAGAGAAACTAACCGTGATTAGTCACGTTATTCTCAAAATTATTTGTAGGTAAATAGGAGTAATGTTACAATGTAATATGATTATACATTTATTCTTATAATTATAATAATATAAAATCAACTTCTAACGATTTAGGCTCGTATTATTTTTAACGTAAAATAAGGATTGCTTGTGTATACCGGTAGAACATCCATGAATCAAATTTTGGCAAGTCGAAACAAACCTTACAATAGCAACACAGATTGTATGCTCATTTTGAATTACAGTGGCGTTTTATCTTTAACTTCAATATTTTGTTGATTATTTAATAGCAGAGCAAGAACTTGATAAGTTTAATAATTTATTGAACTGTACTGTACTGTAGAAGTACTGTAAAAACATAACTGTGTATGAACTTGAAGGCGTTGCTCTAACGTATGACCATTTTTTGTACTGTTGTTCATATTCTCGTGGTAGGCACCACTCATTCATGGCACGGTGGCTCCTTGTCTGCAGTATCTGGATGTTAAAGTTAATAATCTTTAAGTGACATCTATACTCAACTGCCGCATTGGTCATAAATTGGAAACTCTTAGTACAAACTGATTGATTATCAGCTCCATATTAAGTATATTTTTTGAAGTGTCTCGATACTCTGAATAATCAAATGAACTAATAGACAATTTGTACCACCATTTTAAATATAAATACATAAGTATATACAAAACGTTTTATTTCATGTAATTACTCGTATCATTTTGAAACCTTTTGAATCGAGGGCTCGATTTACTTTATTTTGCGTGGATATATTTTTGCCCGCGGATTTTGTTGGAGGCAAAAGTTTAGCCCTCGCGCTTTTTATAGCTATATTCAAACAAACATACTATAATGGAAAGTAGAAGGAGGGCTGGGGTCTCGCCATATACTACGGGTGGTCAATGAGGGAGGGGTCATGCAGTAACTTTTGGATTTTTCTATTCCCTTTCTCTCAGCCAAACGTTATTTTTTTGAAATTGAGCATTATAAAATATTATTTGCTACTTTCTGATGGATGCGTCTCATTATTTAGTTAGCATGGGCATGGGTAGAGCTTTTCAAGAGCTGCTATTTCACCCCCAGCAAAGGCGGCCTCTGTTGGCATGTTGGAAGATTTGGGCGGCCTACATAAAGCATGCCTCGCATTTACCGTTTCGTCCTTTCCGATAGAGGTCACTTTTGTGGAATGAAGGTTTCTTGACAGGCGAAATATCGCTAGATGGCGATAGTATCGTTAGGTCTAAATATCTCTATCTTCATAGTTCAAAAAAAGTTCAAAATGTTTATGGTACCGAAGCCGAGATTGCAAAACTGAACCCTTATAAAGTACAATTCAATAGAATCTGTCAATTTTCTACATATTTAAGACACCCTATCGTGGTCACACTTGATTATATACGTCCCTGTTGTTGCAATTATGATCTAAAAGGAATCAAAAAAGAATAATAGTCACATCACAAAGCCTTAGGCAGTCCGGTGTTTATATTGGTAGGCTGGAAGTGTCTACAGAATTGTCAGATTCTATTGAATTGGAGTTTAGGTATCGTCCTGTCCGTCTGTTTGTCTGTCTGTCTGTCATATGGTCTGTCCTTATGTGTGTATGGTCGACTCATGGTCGTAATACCTGTGCAAATAAGTAAGTACAATTACAATTTTAACGACAGTTCCTACTTCAAATATAAAACAATAAGGCTGATTGTCATATTGACTTGTGAGTGAAAGTAGGCGCTACATATGTCTTGGTCGACTGTACATATGTTTTTTTATTTTTATTTATTTAACTTAAAACAATTCAACATGCATTACATTTAATGTTACTCGCCAAACTGTAACGTTTATTGGCGAGAAGGTATTAGATTGTGATATTATTTCTGTTATAAATATACCATAGACTAAGTATATAATATATAACATATATGCGTATATTTAAAATGAAAATACCAAATTATTTCTCAGATACGACTACACCTACACTCAACGCATGAAGCTTCATTCGCACTTTTAAAATAATTTTATATATACATTTCCAAAATAAACTTTAAATAAAACACAATCTGGTTGAAAAAAAATCCAATTAAGTACTTCATTTTAATTTTAAAGGGGCGAATGTATGATCATGACCTCAGAGGCTTTATTGTCTAATGCACTCTTAGTCACAATCGTTTTCACCACTTCTTTTTGTCACACGATGTAAGATGAGGGGTAGAAAGAGATGAATAGATGATGAATGCGATCGCGAACGTCAGCTCGTTAGATAATACGGCCTCTGACTGATCTTGTACATATACCGGGTGTGGCCTGTAATACGAGCATAAAAATTAGCTACTTAACAGAGTTTTAAACCACTAGACTTATTTTCTTCCTTTTAGTTTTGGCTGTCGGGTTTTATGATTTTTATAATTTAATGTTTTATTTTACGGTATATTAATAGTACATTGTGTCTTAAGGGCGGTAAATAAGGAATTACGAACGAGAGTCTATTAGAAGCCCAAAGTCGAAGACTGAGGGCTTTAATGAGTCGATGTTCGTAATTCTAGTACCGCCCGTGCGACATACAATGTTATGTATGGTATGTATTTGTAAAAGAAAAAATATAATTCTTCCAAATATTGGCGATACCTTAAGCTGTGCTCTTGGTAACGTCGCCCTCTACCTCCCTCGGCATGCGCCGCAACGTGCGTGTGCATGTGGTGGTCCATGTAGTCCAGCAGCAAGAGCGCGCGCAGCGCCATCAGTACGGGCACTGACTCATTTACCGACCTTGGGCTTCATGGAAAGAAAATTTGTACGCGCAATGACTCATTTACCGACCACGGGTTTCATGACAATCATATTAAGGTCGAGGGTTTTATTTGGGCGGTTGCAACTAAGGTAGCCTGCATGTTACGACACTGTTTACGAGCAAGTGTGATGAAAAAGTATTATAACCTGTACATATTTAGAATGGGTTAATCATTAGCTTTCATTTGATACCCATATTGTTACAATACAATTTTTTTTTCATTCCTCCGCCATATTTTTTTTCGTAGACGCCATATTGAAATATTATGTAGCCTATGTCACTCCGACAGTTAAGACAAATCCAATGATACCTCATATGTTAAAATCTGTCCAGCCGTTTAGGCTGCAGCGAGGACCAAAGAAATGGACATACATACCCACATATATACATACATACATACATGCGCTCGAAAAACATAACCCTCCTTCGGGCAGTCGGGTAATTAAAACGCAGATCGTCTTCGTCAATCGGAACAACATTAGTTAAGCAACTTTTAAAAATAATGGAGTCTTTGAATTTTCCTTTTTCATACAAATTAAACACCTACTGCTATTAATGTACCTACGCCATCCTAGAACACAACACAAACATCAAGCATTTTGCTTTACATTACTTCTTCGAATAAACTTAAAATTGTAATAAAAATTAAAAACTAATTATTTTCAAAAGTCGCTGAAGTAATGTTGTTCAGTTTGACGAGTATGATCTATGTTTTAATTATTTTCTCATATTACAGGCCACACCCTTATGTCAGTTAGAGGATTACTCCAGTTGCTGGCCTTTGCTATTACTTTAACCCACACCAGATTGCTAATGTTATAATTATAAGCGGCATTGCCTCAAATATTTGACTTTGTGTTCTTAATTTGTCCACTTCTGGTTTTCTATTTTAATTAAATCCGTTGTCATTTAATGCACTACCTACTCAGCAGTTAAAGTCGAATTATTCTTAAGGCAATCTCGCATCGAACTGTAGAAGAGCCTTTGAAGATGCTCCTTTTCATTTGTCAAGATTCCACAGAACAATTGCAAAGAAAATTATAAGCTATTCTGTACTTCAATTTGTTTCCTTTTAAATGGGATCAATCTGATTTTGTTTGGATTTAATATATTGTTGAGAGGTCTGAGACGATTCAATTGAGATCGTCTAATATAAAATGAATTAAATGCCATCTTAAGTAATGTGTTTACGTTTAAATGCGGAGCAGATGCTTTTTTTCGAATGTCTCATTAAGATACTGCGCAACGGGGATGTACTCGTATCTGAATATAGAAAATTAATGTATCTAAAGTATAAAGTCGACGGTTAAAATACACGTGCGACACGACAAAATATACGTAATAAATACGTGCCCTGCGCAACATATTGAAAATAGCGTAACATTCAACTAAACTCTTATATTATACAAAAATTCGTAACCGAACGGCCGCGCAAAGTAGGTACCTACCTAATGAACCTCGCGCGTATTTTACGTACCGTCTAAATCAATGGGTGCTCCTAATAAAAGGAATGGAGGTCCTGACCACCACAGAGCACAGTGCTCGAATTGCTGGGAGTCGGCGCCGCGTGACCCGACGTCAGCCGGGTTGAGCTTGGTTAGTAGGAGCTTGGATAGCGCCATGTAGATGGTTCGGACCTCTCAGCGATCTCGCTTATTCTGTTAAAAACAAATGGTTTTAATAAATTATGTGCCTTAGGCGATTTTATTGAACCTAGGACAATTGTGGAGTCGCTCCAAAATATACAATTGTTTATGTTCAATCTAAGTGATGCTTTGACTTTCTCCGCCATTCGAACGGCGAGGAGGGCCCCGCATAGCTCCAGACGAGGCGCCGTCATTGGTTTTAATGGTGCTACTCGGCTCTTCGCCGTCACGAGTTGAATGGATATATTATTGTTCGTAATGCATCTTATGTAAACACATGTGGCATAAGCATGTGTTGAGGCGTCGCTAAAGGTACCTATGTATTATGATTGATTGATGAAAAACCGTAAAAAAACATGTTCGTTTTTAAAGAATATAAAAGTCTATCACGAATAATTATTGGAGTAGACACATTGACTTATTATATTAAGAACAGTTCTATCAGCCCACATTTTTAATTTTCATTAATTTTTATGGAATAATCGAAAATAACTAAGCCAGCTCAGCAGGTATAAAAGCTCTTAATTATTAGTAACGTTCGTAAAGCAGCGTTTCTACCAATAATGTGCGAGGATGTGTTGCGAGGACTGTGTTTTTCATTAAACAATAGAAACACTTCATTCACCTCGCCTCGCTCCGCTCAGCTGTTTCCACCAGAGATGTGCTGTGCGAGGCGAGGTAAATGAAGCGTTTCTATTGGTTAATGAAAAACACATTCCTCGCACATTATCGGTGGAAACGCTGCTTTAAGTTTATAAGTTATGGTTTCAAAAATTGTTTTTGTAATAAAAATAAAATGTAAAATCGCCATCATGAATTTACTAATTTCAATTCGGTTCAAAACTAACACCGCCGAGAAATAATTTTCATCACATCATCATCCCAGTCTATACACGTCCCACTGCTGGGTACAGGCCTCCTCTCAGAACAAGAGGGCTTGGGCTATAGTTCCCACGCGGGCCCAGTGCGGATTGGGAACTTTACACGCACCATTGAATTGCTTCGCAGGTTTGTGCAGGTTTCCTCACGATGTTTTCCTTCACCGCAAAGCTCGTGGTAAATTTCAAATGTAATTCCGCACATGAATTTCGAAAAACTCAGAGGTGCGAGCCGGGGTTTGAACCCACGACCCTCTGCTTGAGAGGCGATAGGTCAAACCAAATAAAATATTTAAAATAATAAATTACCTATTCTTTTCACCCTAAAAAATCGATCCTATCGTCTCTCGTATTCTCTTATATTGTCTTGAATTTTAACTCGCGTATAACTACCTACTATATAGGTACCTAACTTAATCATCCCGATAGATGGCGCCTGCAATTGCGTGACAATTGCTCGATTGAATGGCAAGTTACAGCGCACGGATCCTTCTCTGGTTAAGTAAGGGGTAGTAGGGTGAATCCCAATATTCCATTGTTGCGATGCCCAATATGGGCATATTGACATTCAAGAATCGTAATTTTTCCAAGACCATTGACGGCAACATATTTCTGCCAACATTACCGTCAGGGATCATTATTAACTAGCCGCAGTAGAAAAGTATATAACTGTCTGTTATGAGCAAGAATGTTCTGACAAACAATATAATGAATTCAAATATGTTCTTAGTAATAAAATTATTAATAAAAAATTATGACAACTGTCTGTTATGAGTTGCGATGGTAGTCATACAATATTGTGAAACAAAAATTATGATTTAAAAATGTATGACAAGTGATGATTATGAAACAAATCGGTAGTAGAATAAAATTTCGGAGGATCGATTTTATGCGAGTCAATAATATGGACAGGATAATTAGCTTAACATTCGTTTCTACGACGTAGCAAGCCTATAGTTCGTAGCTTCTGCTACGAAGCCGCTACGCCGCTTGACGTTAACTCTAACGCTACATGGCATAAACGGGATTGCTTTGTTTTTACAGAGCTATTTTTAAAGAAGAATTAATTTAATGGAAATGTTATTTAATATTAAGTATTAATGTGAAATTTTCTGAGTACCTGTGTTGCGTGGGGCATGTATTTGTTTGTTATGGAATATGAAGATATGGAAAATGAGATTGAATATGAAGATAGCTGGACTCAAGAATAACACAGACTGCTTTTTATCGCTATATCCCACGGGATCAATGAAAAATCCCAAAATCGATATTGTTCGCTCCTGAAAGAAATTTTTTCGAAATCGTTGGAGCCGTTTCCGAGATGCCCGATAGACACATTTAAATTAAATAAATGAAAAAGAATTTCTCGTTTACTTATACCTAAGTATTAATTTGAAACTTTGAAACATCCTTTGATGTATTTTTTAAAGATCTAAAACGGTTATTGAGCGTTTATTATATTATTATTATATTGAGACTTTTGAGCCCTGCTAAAAGAAGTTATGTAGAAGCAAAAGGAATATCAAATATGAACCTTGAAAGGGGTTTTCCGAACAATAAATGCGCTTGTGCTAGGATTGTTACGGAACTTCACCTCCACCTCCGTAACTACAAAACATCCGCAAAGAATCGTACCTCCGCCTCAGTTTCCGCTTCAGTGTTTTTTTAATATTAACGGAGTTCTGTTCACGATCGATGTACGGTCAAGGACTTTATATTTTTAGACTTTATATTCTATATTTTCATGAGTCACCATGGAACCTTTTCAAAGGAAAAGTCGGTACGATTTTCATAGTTAATTAATGCGATGTCACTTTGACGTTTACTGTGAAAGGGTTCCATGGTGGCTCATGAATTAGTCTTTGACCGTACTCGCAACATTTAGCGTAGCTGGTTTCGAAAGTGACAAAGCCGGAAAGGTGTGTTGTTGGTGAAATATAATTTGCCCCTTACCTTACTAAATTTTGATTTTCAGTGATTACTATAATATTAAAAAGTGTATCAAGTAGTATAAATTAATTGACTTATTATTAGTACATCATGAATACATATTTTTCACTACACATAGAATTTTAATTAAAATTCGATTTAATTAATCCCGAACGTTTCATCGAATTTTAACAAATAGCGCCATCTATGGCATCGCTAAGGCTGAGGCCAAATTGTAGGCGGAGCTTAGACTTTAGAACTTAGATTTTTGGGATTACAGGGAACTAAGGTACTTCTTCTTGTAAATTATTAAGGCATATTGATAATTAGTTAATGTCGTGTACATACCTAGTGTAGTCATAGTTGCAGAAGTTAGTTTTCACCTTTTGTCACTAAAAATACATTCGAAAATCAAACACCCTACGATACGATCGTAAATTGCTGTTTTGGGTTGTTTTAATTTAACAAATAAATTGCATAAGAAACACTTCACTGAGCACTAATGTGTGTTTAGCTAAACCGCGGAATTAATAAAACTCTGAAAACAGTCGAAGAATTTTCACTTAGCTCTTGATAAGACAGTGTCAATGATTGATTTCCGTTAAAAAATATTTTCGAAAAAAAATTATCACACGAAAATAAGTTTGATTCCCAGTAAGTGCAATTTCAACGCGACCGCCAACAATTGTTCATTATCATAACAAACATTATCAAACTTCATTAACTGGAATCTTCCTTATTTTTCAACAGATATTGATGATTTATTTTCCAGTTCTCTGCTTTCACTGTAAGTCATTTAAGAGAATATATGTGTTTCATGCTTATTTTCTACGGATGAATAAGAAAAAAAAGAAAGATAATCTACCTGGTCACCTATTCCTATCAAATATCATCATTTATATCTTTCCACCTCAGTATGTAAGAAAGTTAATTGTTCGAAGACGGCCCGGATTACTGCAGAAATAATTGTATGTATAATGTAAAAATATCTGGGCGACCGAGCTCCGCTCGGGCTAAAACTCGGTACCAAGCGTTTTCCCAGAGATATATTATAGATAGATAGATATACATACCTAGTGCCATCCACGAAGACGCGTGATTTTGTCAAAATAAGACATGACTCTACCTATAGATGTAATCATATTTTACTTTACGTTGGTGAGTAGATACCATTCTACAAAAATTATGGAAAAGATAAAAAAGAGCAGCGCCGTCATCTGCACAGATACACACAATTACAATACGGTATTTGACAACTCCTGATTTTGCCATATCTTAATATTATTATGAAAATAGATATACAGATAGTGTAAAGCGAAGAGAAAATTTAAATCGGTTGAAAATTGGATTTATAGTGATTTTTTGAAAAATATATATCTGTCTCTTTCTCAAACGCTTTTCTCTATGCAGCAAGTATGGCGGTACTGGCGTGTGACGTCACATGTTTTTCTCTGTCTAATCTTGAATTTCAGACCTTTATAACTTTGTTATTTGTAAAGGTAGCTTAAAAAATGTTTTTCTATTCGATAAAGGCATTGTGTAGTTTTAATTTATAAAACATATACAAAATAGTCAAATAATACCGTATTGTATTCCTATGGAGCTACCGAAGTTTTTGCTGTGCCAACTTTAGGTGTGGCCTTACGATGGCGGAGTTTGTGACTGCCGGTGACAGACAGACGCGGACGCTCTGCATCCTTTGTCGCGTCAGATAGCGGCGAGAAATTAACGGCTCTTGGGAAAACCTTAGAGTAGGCATTATTTTATCGTAGTTTTATCATCAATTTTAAAATAAACTACAGGAGGAATAACGATACATACTGTGTTTACCCTACACTTGATAGAATATCTAAAAATTATACATCAAAAAATTATCAAACATTTTTTTATACAGCATGTTTTGTTGACGGTCATAGGTCAAATTCAATACGACAGATTTGTTTTCAAATATACACTGGGACTGGGACACACTAAATAAATGCTTCCCACGAAGAAGTTTTTACACTCAGATATACCTACCTATGGTAACATACAATGTACCTTTGTTAGTTTAGTTCTATCTTCCCTAGCCTCTGATTGTACAACCCAGTACAAAGAGATAGAAATGAATCTTGTTTTTTCGACAATGCTTGCCTTGCGCGTGCGAGATTGACTCGAGTTCCTTTAATTAGAACATGCTTCCGATATCTCAGGTAGTATGACAAAGGCGATAAGGAAGATTTAATTAATCTCAAGTATACGCTTACCTACATGTACGGGCATTTATTCTTAAGTTCATTTACTCACACTCACTCACTTATCTTAGCCGTAGGACGTCCACTGATTGATATAGGCCGCTCCCATAGACCTCCAGTTTGCAAAGGCTTGCATCCACCGTGAACCCCTACCTAATTGATTTTAACGAGATACTTAAGTATGGCAAATAGTTTTGTGGCGTCGGAATTAATAGGATAGGTACATGTTATTAGACTTCTTTACATCAAGATGCATCAAGATTTAATATTTACGCACAATAAGCAGCTGTAATGGTATATTCTTAGGTGAAAAGATAGTGTATAACGGTCTGTACACATTACACGTATTATGCAAGACCGTACCTAATAGGAACGTGTCATACTGTGTGTCAAACGCATACAAGTACAGTGGGGGTAAGAAAACCTTCGTCAGTTATTAAATTGATTCCTTTATACAGTCATAGACTCTTAGTACGTTTTGACACCAATGTACTAAGTAGACAAGTGCGTATCAAATTATACTTACTTGACATGATAACAAGGGTCAAAATAGTATACACCTCTAACATATATCTAGTTTCATATCAATACAAAACCTTTTTAATAAATAACTTCGTAAAAGTTTTAATCAAATAATATTCTATTTAATTGTCAGTGTTTGTCAGTGCCAAGGTGTAGTGGTAGGGTTGTTATGGTCACCTGATTATGTTTAGCAGGTTGACAGGTTGACGCAGTATGTCCTACTCAATCGGCAAAGCAGATTATCGCTCATACTGAGCAAAGGAAAAAAGATCTTAGGGTGACGAACCTTTTTTTACTCCGACTGTACTGACACGCGACGGCGACGGTTGGTTACGAAACGTGCTAGTGGCCATAGTCTCATACTTTCGATGCGATTAATATATTTTTGTTTTGCCTGTCACGTTGCTGTTACGCTCATGGTATGATACGGTGCTATGTGTAGCGACCTTATAAGGGTAAACAAATCTTTATGACTTAATCTATCTATTTATTTATTTGCTAGATAACCTTCAGCTTTTTGACGACAGAAAAAAATCTTGAGAAAAATCGATATCTTGGATGTTTGCAACGTCAGTGGTGGGTAAATAGCGACGAGGATCCAATAATCAGAGTATCCGAATGACAGAGACAGCTATTCAATATACTTGAGCTTTGTGTAGCGTCTTTCAGGTAACCAATACCAAAATATAGAGAAGGATAAAAATGGTTTTCGCATGACGTAGGTACAAGGCGCTTTGTAGCTACAAGCGCAACAGACGCTTGCAAATTGCATTTGTGCGGCACCTCGAGTCCACCTGATGAGAGTGAATCGCCGTCGCCCTTTACATCGATCGCGTCGGTAAGGATAATGACAGATGAATTGTTAAAGGTTTCTCACATTTTGGCAATGGTGCGCGGAAGGCGGGCGCGGCGGCGTATTAGGGCGGTGTGTGAGAGGCGAGAGGTCGATAAGCAGTGTGGTGCGCTAACCCGAGGCGGACGGTCGCGCGTTGTTCCGGCACGCCACGCGCCACACGCGCCTTTCGCGCCTATAAGCACCACGCGCTGGCGTGCGGGCCCGCTCGCTGCACCGCCTGCCTGCACCACCCGCACCAAGGTCATAGTGAGTACAGCCCGCCAGCGGCACTCCACTGCATCGCAACCTGTGGGTCGTAAACTCTTATCCTCACACACTTGACCGACGAAATAATATTTGCACTCTGTACGCGCTCAGTCAGCTGCGGCCTTGCATGCCGTTTGTAGAAACTGCATGTTATTCGTGGAATCGTACACGGATGTTTCCCAGAGATGGGTAAGCTCGGCTTTACAACTACATATCGCCTACTAAACTAACCTGTCGCGCACTAGCTGGAAAACGTTGTTTGTCTGAAATATGTACACAACAGTTCCCTCAGCTATGCAACTTTATATTATGAATTAAAAGAGACAGGATGTTTTTTAGTAACCTAATGTTAAACGTAGTGAATAGTTAGTACCTATAATAACTATTAAGTCAGTTAGTAAAAACGAAATCAGTTAACTCATAACAAAACAATGAACTGAAGTACTTACCTACTATCTGTTATCTTCTTCGTGGAAGCTTTTTTGCTCTCGAATCTTAGGTCAGACGTTTAATATATATATACTCGTATTAAAGTAGGTAAGTATTTAGTTATATAATTTGTTTAGTTCGGGACTCAGTCAATTGGTGTCAATAATAATTGTACCATGAACATGATATTTATTTATTTAAAATATTAGTTGAGAGGAGGATCGCAAACTATTAATTACTTTAAACCAGGTTGCGTTTTTTTAAATCCCTTTTTCACTTGCCCAGTCTAAAGGTTTACAAATGCAACCTACACCAATCAAATGTCTTATCGATGTTGCATATTCATCTGTCTGTCCGTTTATCCGTGAGTTATCACAGAGATTCTTAGTACTAAAATACCTATTGCTCGTAAGTAGAAAGTATACCTACATTAACCATCTGACAAAGCGTTTTTTTTTCATCCCACTAGTTTGGAAGGGCTCTTTTTAATTCGAAATCTGCGTTTTCCCCACTGGCGTAGACCAAGGTTTTGAAGTTCCGGTTCACTCGGTATCATTGGATAGGTCTTTTAAAAATATTACAAATGTGTCTAAACTATAATGTCTTAAACTTCCGTGATTTTCACTCATAGTCAAAATACCATGTACAGGACTTATCACGCTAACATACACGAGTAATATTTACCTCGACGTTTCGGCAACATTATAGTGACCGTGGTCACGAGTAGACTGAAGTGTGGGCTGTCAAATCTGCCTAGCAGCGCGAGTCCTTCGAACTACCCGCACTTGATCACAAATAGTACCGGCATTCGTATCACGAACTACCCACACTTGGTCATTTTTATTAGTCACCCCATCACACCGACACACACCACTAACAACATCCAATCGTCCCTCAGAAACTTATTTATAACAGGATTCCACGAAGATGAAAGCTTATAACCAACGTCCTGACTGGCTGACTTATTTATCTGGCGATTTTTAACAGTTGCAATATGTTCCTTGACCCTATCAGCTATTGTTCTTTACTTATTTATCGCCAGATAAATAAGTCAGCCATAGCCGAGCATTTATTGGAGTCAGGACCAAACCACTGGATTGAGCTTCACAATCCCAAAATTCTCTCCACGGAACGTAATTTTTACTCAAGAATGGTACGTGAAGCAGTTGAAATAAAAAAGCATAAAAATTTCAACTGGGACGATGGTTATAAGCTTTCACCTTCGTGGAATCCTGTTATAAATAAGTGTCGGCGTTGGGATAAATGTTTTGAGGGACGATCGGACGTTGTTAGTGTATTGTGTCGGTGTGATGGGGTGACAAATAAAAATGACCAAGTGCGGGTGCCGGAAGACGAAGCGTTGGCAGGCCTCCCACCAGGTGGACTGACGACATCGTGAGAGTGGCGGGAAACCGGTGGATGCAAGTGGCAAGTTGTCGTTCATTGTGGCGTTCTAAGGGGGAGGCCTTTGTCCAGCAGTGGACGTCTTCGGGCTGATGATGATGATGATGATGAAGTGCGGGTAGTTCGTGATACGAATGCCGGTACTATTTGTGATCAAGTGCGGGTAGTTCGAAGGACTCGCGCTGCTAGGCAGACTTGTCACCCCTCACTTCAGACTACTCGTGACCACGGCCACTATAATGTTGCCAAAACGTCGATGTAAATATTACTCGTGTGTGTTAGCGTGGTAAGTCCTGTGCGTGGTATTATGACTGTGTCTGAACTATTACTCAATTTTCAGGATTCGTTTGCAAAATATCAAGCTTTTTACATCAGAGAACAATAGAAACGATGCGTAGATAACAACAGGTACACGTAGTCCTTGGCAAAGAGCAAATTTTAATTATGCCCCTTTACGAGAATAGAACAAATCCTCCCTACTTAATGAGCGACGGTCCGTGCAAATTTATTTATTGTACTCGGCCGTATTAATCACAATTAAATATGCTACAGGAACACGAGTAAGTTATACCTACCTTTTTAATTTAGCATACGTTCATTATGATGTTCTGCACTAAGTACCTAATTATAACTGGAGATGGTAGCGCGCGCTTTCCTTTTGCCTAAAAATTACATATTTTTAGGCATAAGGTAATGACCACATTGGGCATGGCAAAAGTTTAGTTATGTGTATGATCACATTTGTGCGACAGTTTTGTTTTGGTATAAGTTCATGAGAACATACGCTATACTTATAAAGTTTGAGATGAGCTATAAAGAGGTTGTATCTTTTTTTTAGTCCCTTCAATCTTGATTGAGTGGCCGTGGTCGTTGGTTGAAGTACCTAGTGAACCTTCATGACCACTTGCTTAGGAAAATAGTGTGGTGGTTTCCCCATGCCTTCCACACTGCACTGCTGGAGTCCGGAGTTCATAAAATAATTGACAATAGAGAGCGCTGCTGCCGTATTCTAAAATAATTGACAAATAGAGAACGCTGCTGCCGTATTCTAAAATAATTGACAAATAGAGAACGCTGCTGCCGTATTCTAAAATAATTGACAAATAGAGAACGCTGCTGCCGTATTCTAAAATAATTGACAAATAGAGAACGCTGCTGCCGTATTCTAAAATAGTTGACAAAAAGAGAACGCTGCTGCCGTATTCTAAAATAATTGACAAATAGAGAACGCTGCTGCCGTATTCTAAAATAATTGACAAATAGAGAACGCTGCTGCCGTATTCTAAAATAATTGACAAATAGAGAACGCTGCTGCCGTATTCTAAAATAATTGACAAATAGAGAACGCTGCTGCCGTATTCTAAAATAGTTGACAAAAAGAGAACGCTGCTGCCGTATTCTAAAATAATTGACAAATAGAGAACGCTGCTGCCGTATTCTAAAATAATTGACAATAGAGAACGCTGCTGCCGTATTCTAAAATAATTGACAAATAGAGAACGCTGCTGCCGTATTCTAAAATAATTGACAAATAGAGAACGCTGCTGCCGTATTCTAAAATAGTTGACAAAAAGAGAACGCTGCTGCCGTATTCTAAAATAATTGACAAATAGAGAACGCTGCTGCCGTATTCTAAAATAATTGAGAATAGAGAGCACTGCTGCCGTATTCTAAAATAATTGAAAATAGAGAGCACTACTGCCGCGTATTCTAAAATCGAATACCTACAGCACGGAGGTTGTATCTACTTGGTAGGTACCGTAACCCTATGAAAAGCAGTAAACATCGTAGCTCTAAGATAAATAATAATGTACCTGGCTAATAAACATAAAATAAATACTATTTTGTAAAAAAAAGGTTGTTGTTGCATAAAATAAAACATCCCCACTTCAGTTGTAGATAATAGTACCTTTGCCGTTGCTAGATATACCTATAGGTAGCAGCTTTGTAAATTTATTCTACTGCTTTATCGGAGCGATTTGCTCATGCCAATTATCTGAGTCTCTATGTACTTAGTCTAAGTTATGTCACGGAACGGACGATGATGAGCACAGACAAAATTAGGATTAAATAAAATAAAATGCCTTCCTGCAAACGTCACCCACTTTCACTAAGATTTTTGTCACTCTGTATGTACTCGTACTTAAAAGGCTATGTACGTACAATCGGGGCCAGTCGAGAATGAATTATAAATATACGAGTATGCACAATTTTTTTCGCTCTACTGCAACGTAATACAACAATAAACTTAGAAAATTTAAAAAAACCCCTGACATAGTAATTTCTCAATAGCAGAACCCACTTTTATCAAACATAGCTATGAACTAGCGCCACATAATAAATAATAGTCCTAAGAACGCAAAGACTAGCCCTTTTGCGTAGTTAAACCGCATCGAAATCGGTCCATCCGTTTGAGAACTACGATACGATGTCATAGACAGACAGACACTGGCGTCACTAACTCACATCTGCGTCGGGGTACAGTATACAGTAACAATCCATATGTCGGCAGCCGATCGTAAAATCCGCCAGATCACGAAATTCCTAGGCATATCGTGAAATGGCGCCATTCCATGAATTGGCTAAGGGACATCCGCCACACGTTCAAACTCACCGTTTAACGATTTGCCTACTGACGGTTAGGCAGATCATTAAATTCCTAGGCATATCATGAAACGCCGCCATTTCATGATTTGGCCAGTTTAGGCAGATCAAGAAATTCCTAGGCATATCATGAAACGCCGCCATGTCGATTCTGGCGCTGCACGCTCGCTTCGCTCGCTCGGCTCGTGCGTTGTGGTCACAATTCATACTAAACACGTACTCCTCGCTTCGCTCGTCGTACCTAAATTTTTCTTTTTTTGCCATATCATGATGTTCCCGGTATAGAGCAAGGAATATCGACGAAGGCGTTGCTCTAATCGATCTGCCGTATTGTTTCTCAGGGACATCGTGATATGCCTGGCCAACTTTTAGGCATATCATTTCACGATATGCCTAGGAATTTCAAGGTCTGGCGAATTTTACGATCGGCCGCCGACACATATGTACATGTTTACAGGAAGCAAAGACAGGAAGTGATAATGTATAATGATCAAACTTGGTGGTTTACCAGAAGTGTACATAAGTAGATAACCAGCTCGCTCACGCACAGTAAAAATCCACCCGTGATTTTCTCTAGAAACTACATATACGTATAGGTAGGTACTCGTAAGATGTTCGATGACTGGTTGACTACTTAACCCTTTTTAAGGCCCCATTGGAGCATACTACCACAGAATCAAAAGCAGCTATCGAATACATACCTGGCAAACAATATTTTTAAATCAAGTCGTATTTTTGATAATTACAATGGAAATTGTGACGTATAATTAAAACAATAAGGTTCAGTTTCCAACTTAAAGCAAGTGGTTGCTAAATCGCCTCTACCTAGCCTCTACCTTAAGTATTAAGGGTTAACCACATTATTCTTATCAGGTACTTATCTTATTAACACTGTTGATTAAACCTGAGGCCGTATTGCCTAACGATTCTGACGCTCGCGATCGCAATCAAATGACAGTCATTTGATTGCGATCGCGAGCGTCAGAAACGTTAGGCAATACGCCCTCAAGTTCATCACCTGTTGCAATGTAGCGTTTGTGTTCATACTTATGGTGGCCATACACGTTACGGTTTACCGGAGAGGTCTACCTGTGCAGGTGTACCTGCGCAGGTCGACCGGAGCGTGTATGCTGACCGAGCTGTGCAGTTTTTTTGACCTGCGCAGGCGACCGGAGCAAATTCGAAAATCGATTTTGGTCCAGTTGCATCGTACGGTGAACCCGTGCGTGTGTGCATACCTGCGTTTTTCTTTTTAATGAACAATGCTTACACCACTTTTTCCGCTTTCTTTTCACTGCTCTTGTATCGTTTTTCCTCAAAATTAACGCAAGGCCTCGCAGTGCTAGTGCGTCCTCGTCCTCACTCGATGCCATCGCAAATAGAACTGCACCGGTACAATGGAACGTCCCCATATACGCTACCTGACCTGAGCAGGCAAACTTGCACAGGTAACCTGTGCGGTGGATCGTAACGTGTAGGCCTAGGTATGGCCAGCTTTATATATCCCCGTAATCAGAGGGCGTATTGTCTAAAGTTTCTGACACTCGCAATCACAATCAAATGATAGTTTTTGTATGCAAGAACTGTCCTGTAATTTTGATCACGAGTGTCAGAAATTATACGCAATAGACCCTCAGGAAGTGTACGCATGAAAGCGCTGCAGTACGCGACTTTCGATTTGATCCCCCTTATTCAACTACGCGCTAGAATATGCGTAGCTGTGGTATTTTGCGTCGTGAAGCGTTTATGCTTAGGCGTAGACAAGAGGGACCTAATATTTTGTTCATTTCCTCATTTTCAGCTAATTTTCTACCCATGTTCTATTATTCGCTATTGAAACGGAGTGCTTAAAAAAATCCGTCCTCAATCCAAACTAGCAAACTTGGTTAGGTACAATCTTATCCCCTTGTGACTTTAAACGTTTGTTAAACTTATGTTAAAATCACGTTGGTTTGTCTTTTTGCATTTAGACATGTCGCTTTATCAGGAATAGATAAAACATAATAATATAACGCTATAACTGATTCGTAAGTTTTTACCTACTAAATAGACAAGTTTAAAGTGTTGGACGTTAGGATCATTATTATATTTTATATTTACCTTAGGCTGTGTAAAATCATTTTATTTTTCAGTTGAATTGAAATCAAATGCATGTCAATACAATTCCTTATTTAGATGAGTAGTTTTATATCGACAACAATTAATTACACAAGGAAAGTCTGTAGAGTGCTCAGATTAAAGACAAGCATGGATTCGATACTAATATGTCATTATGTTAGTGATTAATGTGACAAGGTACCTACCTATAATGTGCTCTGTGGATGCATCTCGTACGCAGCGACAATCTTAAAAATCGCGAAACAGTTCTTTTACACCCTTGTACTTTTAATCCTTTGTAACTGATGTACCATGAGCAAAATATGTGGTCCATCAATTTTTTAACAAGTTTCTATCAAATGAATATGTCGCTAAAGTCGAACTTTCAAGTTGACAGACACTCCTATTGGCATTATTGTTTTATGATATGCAAACGATTATCAACGGGTGGTAGGCTTGTGGTAGGCCACATATTTGGCTGATGTACCTGTCGTTCTATATACATAATATGAAGGTTTATCTTGTATCAGCGGTCGAGTAGGATAAATAAGATGACTTCGAAGGTGTCGAGAGGCCATGCATGGTGTCACATTTGGGACATCTAAAATATCCATTAGGTAGGTACCTACATACAGTTTCGATACTGCCGGCAAAATGGTACGTGAAACCCTTTCAGTGACACACGCGTCGAATTACAGTAAGCAGTGTAAATGTATCACTTTTTCCTGCGTTTTCTAAAGCCCTGTTTAGTCTAAGGTTAAGTAATTATTTTAACCCAAGATTATTTCTATCTACAAATCTAAATGAGTTTTTTACTCAATAAAAACTTTTTAACAAAAAATTTATAACCGCCGAAGAAATTGAAAAGCATAAAATAATAAACCTTTTTTATTTTATCTTAATCTAGGTACCAGATTGAAGTCAATGCTTCAGCACAATCCTGAAGGAGTGATGGAAGCCCACCAGGTAGACGACTATAGCTCCACTCCCGCTGGCTAGTGCTGGTACCTAGATTAAGGTTAAATAAAAAAAGGTTTATTATTTTATGCTTTTCAATGTTTTTGGCGGTTTAATTTTATAGTTAAAAAGTTTTTATTTTTCAATTTTCTCCCACCCTTTTTTCCTTATTTATAAGGGACCAATTTCGGGTATAAGTACCCTTTCCAATAAAAAAAATATCAAAATCGGAGTACTCGGTAAAAAGTTATGCGTGATCATACACATACAATAATAATGTGAATTACAAAAATAATGTCAGCCAAAATAAATCGAGACTTATGTGTAATCAAGATATCAAAACTCATTACAACCTATCTGCAGATGCAAGATGATGATCAACAATACACTTTAATTTGATTTGATTTAACTTCCCTATTATAATATGTTCAGAAACGACTATCAAATGGCCTTTATTAAGAAACCTGGTATCTGCGGGTGCATCTTTAATGTTCACATTAAAGTACAGTGCATCTTAATGTTTACATTAAAGTATCGGTAATACTTTTTTTAACAATGCATATCTGTACATATTGTAGAAAACTTATGACATGCATGTAGATAATAATAATTATTATAAATAAAATTTGGTTTTTTATTATCTGTTTTATTTAAGCTTTGGTAGGTACTTCAAACTAGCTATCAGTAACACTAACTTAAAAATACAGGCCATATATGAACATATTATAGAAAACTTATGATATGCATGTAGATAAAGTTATGTATGCGGCTATACATAATTAGGCATTAAAACACTTGTGTGATCTTATTATGTGAAACGAGCCGAAGGCGAGTGCATGTAGATAAAGTTATGTATGCGGCTATACATAATTAGGCATTAAAACACTTGTGTGATCTTATTATGTGAAACGAGCCGAAGGCGAGTGCATGTAGATAAAGTTATGTATGCGGCTATACATAATTAGGCATTAAAACACTTGTGTGATCTTATTATGTGAAACGAGCCGAAGGCGAGTGCATGTAGATAAAGTTATGTATGCGGCTATACATAATTAGGCATTAAAACACTTGCGTGATCTTATTATGTGAAACGAGCCGAAGGCGAGTGCATGTAGATAAAGTTATGTATGCGGCTATACATAATTAGGCATTAAAACACTTGTGTGATCTTATTATGTGAAATGAGCCGAAGGCGAGTGCATGTAGATAAAGTTATGTATGCGGCTATACATAATTAGGCATTAAAACACTTGTGTGATCTTATTATGTGAAACGAGCCGAAGGCGAGTGCATGTAGATAAAGTTATGTATGCGGCTATACATAATTAGGCATTAAAACACTTGTGTGATCTTATTATGTGAAACGAGCCGAAGGCGAGTGCATGTAGATAAAGTTATGTATGCGGCTATACATAATTAGGCATTAAAACACTTGTGTGATCTTATTATGTGAAACGAGCCGAAGGCGAGTGCATGTAGATAAAGTTATGTATGCGGCTATACATAATTAGGCATTAAAACACTTGCGTGATCTTATTATGAACCACACTCGTCCTTTAATGCCTCTCATTATGCACCAGCCACATAAATAACTATTACATTGCTGGTTGTCGGGTATTATTTTTAGGGTTGCCAAAGCAAGTTCTGCTTTACATTGCTCGTAACAGACTGGCCAGAATCTAGCATCGCCACGCGGTTCAACCATGTTTAAAAGATACTAAAATGGTAGATTGTGATGAATCTGATTTATTCAAATAGCAACGGTCGATTAGGATATACTGAGTTGCAAAAAATCTGGCCATCAAATGTATGCAGTAATAGGTAGGTAGTTTTGTATGTGGCGAGGGCCAAATTTTGTGCCGCTGAGTATATTTTTGAAAAAAATGTGCTGATGACGCATTTGAAATTGTACCTACCTAGTGACGAGTATGTCAGCCACATCAAATAGGTCCACGAAAGTACCTATACGATACGAGTAGGTACCAGCGTTACGATACCGCACTCGATGGCTAACTTCGTTAACTCCATGCCCCGCAAAGTAATTCTATTCGCTACATTTTTCTCATACCGTGTCAACTAAGTGTAATGGGAAAACGATGAGTTCTAGTACCACCATGTATGTATAGCAATGTGTATTTAAATCAAGATAATGACACTGGTTTTTATATATTTTTGACTAGTTTACTGCATATTATGCATAATTTTTTTAAACAAACACGTATGCTTTACTAATTTATACTTAATTTGTAAATTTAATCATCATCAACATCATCATCATCGGCCTCTCCAATTGCACGCCACTGAGCACGATCGATCGGCCACTCTCATTCAGTTCTTGCCAGCCACCTTGCAATGATCATCGCTCCACCTAGGCCATCCCACGCTACGTTTGCCATTCAAGAACTCGTTTACCCCAGTGGTTATTATTGGCTGATTCACTGCCACTTCAGTTTGCTTAATTAGTAAATTTAATCGGCTAGAATTAACTATCATAATCTCCGTCCTCACTTCTATTTGTAATTTTGAGACTGAACACATGACCTTTTTTAGGGTTCCGTAGTCGATTAGGAACCCTTATAGTTTCGCCATGTCTGTCCGTCTGTCTGTCTGTCTGTCCACGGGTAAGCTCAGAGACCGCTAGTACTAGAAAGCTGTAATTTGACATGTTAACTGACTGTATACGTACTTTTTCTTGATTCTTCTCGCAATATCATTCAAACTACACAAGTTACAGGTCAATAAGAAAATGTAACCTACGAAACGATAAAAAATTTATACGTACTTATCGTTCACACACAAGTTTTTATAAAAAAAGTGTTTTTGGTATGGCAACAAAAATATGTAATAATATGGTAGACTATGGAAAGAGACTGTAAAACTTTAATACCTTATTTATATACCTGTGGTCTTACAATAAATGATTTAAATCTTTGAATCTTGAATCTTTGAATTAAAGTAACATTAAAGAGATCCGTCCTGCAGAGACGATCCTGGCAAAACCATTAGAATTTCAGTAATTAGTAGATTATTGCATTATCACCGAGTTACCTAAGTCAGATACTCGATCGGATACAAAGAAGTGGTCGTAGACTCGTTTGCAAAAAATGAAAAACAAAATTATACCTATACATCGCACATTTAGAATGAAACTGACTGACACAATTCAAAATGTTCTCATTTTAAAACTCAATCATGCAAGTTATACTCTGTTCTAAACAAGTTCCAAAGGCAGGCGAAAAAACTTACTATGGACAACATCAACAACAACATCTGACACTTATACTATTTAATGCGAGAGCGAGAGGGACCACACGACACGAACTTCGAGTTTTGTAGTAGCCCGTTTTGAAATTTCATAGCGACATTGTGACAAAAATCAATCCTACTCGTATCATCTATTTAATTTATTTGGGTGGACAAAGGGTTGTAAATTCATTTTTGGTCCAATACTATAATATACCTCCGCATTTTAAATCACCATGGTCACTTTCATAATCTAATCTGTCTAGTTTTAAATGTACATAATCTAGCAACTCGTAAATTCGCAAGATGGCGTCCAGAATTTCAATGAAGACGGCAAAACTACTTGTTAAACCAATAAGGACCTTCTGCAGTACAATTTTGACAGTTTCCCGCAAACTTTATATTAGTTTTGCTCAAACTAGATCACATTCCATCCGCGTTCGAGTAAGTAGTCGTTGCCGTTTGTACCTAAACAAAGTAGGCTTTTATCAATAAACAAGCTTCTACCAGCGACTTCGTTTTCTCTGGAAAATCTTCTTTAAGGGACGCCACATACACTTGGATTCGATTTCTGAAGGAATTCGATATATGGACTATTCGATAATGGATCTATGGACTGGAGTTTTCCGTTCCTTCTTCTGCCTTCAGAATTGAAATAAAATTGATGATCGAAGGAAATAAACGAATGTGTGTGATGAAAATCCCGACACGGAATTCCGAGCGTACGTGGCGGCTCTTAGTAGGTAATAAAGTAAAAGAAAGATCGGCATTATTAATTATTATTAAAGCTTGAACACGCCAACACTTGGGCATACAAAAATGGCTATTTTTACGCAAAAATTGAAGATATACAAAGTTTGTAAACTATTTTTTTTTTACAAAGAACTTGCCTATAATAAGGGGACAGTTTTTTTCTTCTTTTATTTTTTCGTTTGCAAAATGTCGAGCAAACAACATCAACAGCGCAAACGTATCTTTCACGAACATGTAGAAAATCCAATGCTTAGCTACAAAGCTATATATCACGAAAAGACTGAAATGTCCATAATCTGCGGTTTGTCGCGTATTAAAAACGCTTGACAATAGATAAAAAGCCAGGATGTGGTGGGTTGCAAGGAGTAAAGATTTAAAAAAAACCGGCCAAGAGCATGTCACACACGCCCAAAATAGGGTTCCGTAGCCATTACGAAAAAATTAAGTAATATTTTTCTATAGATTTCGTATTTTATACGGAATCTTCCAAGTTTAGGTATATCTTATACCTTAGACTGCTATTTACTCTGAAACTACTAATAATTCTCAAGCAAACTTAGCTGTTATAGTTTTCCTTGAAAGTTTAATAAACTTGCTACCATGCTGAATTTTTTTCAAATTTTTCCACCCACCGGCTTAGATTTTAGAGGGTGGGGAGACGCTCGATTTTCACGAAAATTTGCACTTTAAAATTGAATATTTCGCAAACATATCACTGAATTGAAAAATAGTCTTAGCGAACCCTTAATGGTTTTAAGACCTATCTAACGATACCCCACACTATAGGGTTGGATGAGACAAAAAAAAACATCCCCACTTTACGTCTATGGGAGGTACACTAAAAAATTTTTTTTAAAAATTTTTATTTTACCATTCTGTCGGCATAGTTTACATATGTATCCGTGCAAAATAACAGCTTTCTAGCATTGATAGTCCCTAAGCAAAGCCGCGGACGGACGGACAGACAGACAGAGATATGGCTAAACTATAAGGGTTCCGTTTTTTGCCATTTTGGCTCCGGAACCCTAAAAAGGAAGAAAGTGATGTAATTTTTTTTGCCTCAAATCATAACATTATTCTTTACTTTTTTGTGAATAAGATATTACAATATAATAATGAGTAATGGTGCTACGCCGTGCTGGGAGGTCACGCCAATTAATGCAGACCATCAAAAAAAGAAAAGTTGCCTATCTGGGTCACGTATTAACTCTTGCAACTGATAATGATGGGCAAACTGACAGGCAAAAGAGCAGTGGGTCGTAGGAAGAAATCGTGGCTACGCAATATCCGGGAATGGACGGGAGTGGCAAAAGACCGAATCAGATATGCGGAGCTGACTGCCAACCTTCACTAGTTGGAGAGGCACTTGAAGAGAGAGAGAATGAATAATATACTCGTACACCTATATAATTATATCTCAGTTTTAACCGTCTGACCTACTGCTATAAGATGCCAATCTGAGAATTTTCTATGAATTACTGCACAGTATTTTGAGAACACTATAAATAAAAGATGACATAAAGCTCCTTTGAATGTGGAGCTATCATTGGTTCGAATCAGACTTCAATTACCTAGTAGTTTCTGAGGTATTCAGTATAATAGTGTATGGTCTTTGTTAGTACAATTATAATTATTACTAGCTGTTGTCCGCGACTCCATCCGCGTAGAAATATAAAAAATCACAATCAATCAATTCACATCCTATTCTCCGACCTACCGAATATACACAAACAATTTCATAAAAACTGGTCAAGCCGTTTCGAAGGAGTTTGGTAACAAACATTTTGGACCCGAGAATTTTATACATATATTAGAAAGATAATTGTTTTAAACAACATTTTCACTACGTGCATTTAATTTTGTGCCTATAGCTGTCATAATACTAAAACCATTTTCACTCAATTTGTCACCATGATATGATGCCTTTTTAAAAGTTTTTATTGAAATTGAGTACCTATTTACCTATAGGTACCAGAGTCAGTATTCTCCCAAAAAAAGTGAGAAATAAAAACAGACACGAAAGTGAATGTAAAGGTTATATTTTAGCTCAAAGTGTCAAAGGAGTGGAACCCTAACGAACGGTGAACAGTAAAAAGTGACTTCGAATTTACCATCCTGAGGGATGATTTTTGGTAAAAATTAAAAAAGATAGGATTCCGGAAAAGTTTCTTCGGAAGTGATTGCCTTGAATAAATAGGTAATGCACAGACAAGTAAACCAGTGCTCTAAAAATTCGACTTTGTGTCATTCAATAGACATTAATTGCGCATACATAATCGGACTTGTAATATATTCCTTTTCTTTCTTCTTCGTTTAATTATCTAGGATTGATTACCTCAATTCATCTAGTCCCAAACATAGCAAGGGATAGTGTAGACAGATACTATAAGTAGGCGTCGGATATACAGGTTTAGGTACCTGCCTACATAGATAAATATTCATACGAGCAAATTTTCATTATTATTGTGTACCTACTAGCTTGGTAGTCAGAGCACTATATATATCCAGAACATTGCCATAGGTCTGGTATTTATAGCAAAAATACAAGTAAACTTTCGAGCGTTAAAGTCAAAAGTCGACAAGAAGTACCTACAAGTAGCTACAAAAGTAGCGCAACAGTTGCGACAGACCGGGTCTTGAGTCCGCCCCAGTTGCCGCGACTCCCGACTCCGAGGGACAAGACAATAGCCTATCGACCCGACTGATATTCGCAGTAACAACATTAAATTTCAAACTTTGCTCATTCATTTCATTAGATTGCGACAATTTTGTAAATGTCATTTTCAGCAAAAATATTTAGAGTAAAAACGCTGCAGTACGCTTAGTACTTATGTGGAATTGTTGATGGATATTGGATGCCTGTTGCGGAATTTGCGGATGCTATCCGTATGTAGTGTAGTGGCATGTAGCGAGGGATAGAGGAGCGAATTCCGTGAACCTAAATTGAGATTTATTATTTTGTCAGGCCGATGTTTAGTACACATTCAACATTAAATACCATCACATTGAATTGGTGCTTTCGGAATATAGAGATATAGATAATGTTAACTTGATAAATATGTACCTAAGTAAACGGGTGATAGGGCCTATGGCTTTATGTAAAGCTCGCCCGGATCACTACCACCATCTTACTGGCAAATGAAATAAAAAAATCTTGGGACACTTGACACCAATTGACCTAGTCCCAAACTAAGCAAACAAATGCCGCCTAATCATAAATGCTTGCACTGCTGTATTCTGGAGAGGAGAAGTAAACAGCTGGTAACTTCTTTCTCGACAGTCAGTTATGGATTTTTCTCTAGCCAAGATTCGCTAATATAATGCTGTAAGCTGGTTACTTTTGTACTTTGTCATTTTAAAGCCACCAGATTGACAAATGTGTTAATGTGACAGAGTAGTAAAGTAACCAGCTACTTTTGATGCTGACCGTAAATTCACCCTGAAGTATGTCGATGTCCACGCCTATGTCGATGAAGAAGCCGTGGTGGCCTAGTGGTTTAACTTATCGCCTCTTAATCAGAGGTTCCTGGGTTCAAACCCCGGCCCGCACCTCTGAGTCTTCCGAAATTCATGTGCGAAAATACATTTGAAATTTACCACGAGCTTTACGGTGAAGGAAAACATCGTGAGGAAACCTGTGAAGTAATTCAATGATATGTGTGAAGTTCCCAATCCGCACTGGGCCCACGTGGGAACTACGGCCCAAGCCCTCTCATTCTGAGAGGAGGCCTGAGCCCAGCAGTGGACCGTATATACGCTGGGATGATTGATGATGTCGATGTCATGAAGTGCTCAAAAATATCAAAACAGGCAAACGATTTTGTTCAACATAATTTTTGGACTTAGCAAGTTTCTTAGTGATGACGACTGTACAGTCGTTGACGTAAATGATTGTTGAACTCCTCACAGAGTGATGTCTTATCGACATGTCAATCACTAGCAATATGTAGGTACACACTGTAACCAATGAATCTCACTGAAAAAAATTCCACCTGAACCAAATATTGTGTTATCCGTGATTATACCTAGTGCCATCCACGAAGACGCGTGATTTTGTCAAAATTAGACATTAATTACATTGTAATAAGAACCACGGCAAGCGTCATCGTTCAGCAATTTCATTCATAAAGGTTATAAAAGCGCCTGGTTGATACATCTAGTAACCAAAGGATTGGCAACTGTTAATTTCACAGAACGAACTAGCATCACTATTCAACGACGGGTTGCTACTCAGCATTTTAGGTACCACACCACACGAGGTCTGATTAAGTTTAGTTCTAATACATAAATTTCATCATCATCATCAGCCAGAAGACGTCCACTGCTGAACGCCACAATGCACGACAGCTCGCCACTTGCATCCACCGGTTACCCGCAATTCTCACGATGTCGTCAGCCCACCTAGTGGTAGGCCTGCCAGCGCTTCCTCTTCCGTTCGCATTCGCCACTCGAGGACTTTTCTCCCCCAACGGTTATCTGTTCTTCGAGCGATGTGGCCCGCCCATTGCCACTTCATCTTGCATATTTTTACAGCTATGTTGGTCGGCGGCTTTAGTTCTTCGACGAATTTCCGTATTCCGGATTCAATCGCGCAAAGAAGCTCCAAGCATAGCTCTCTCCTTTCAAATAAATTTAATTAGTTTTATTTTAGTGTACGTTTACGAACGTATTAAATATATTTAATTCTAAAAAGATCTCAATTTGAATTCATCTGAAATATATATACAATATATAGGTACGAGCTGAGCTACCCAACCGTGGAAAATAATTTAGCTGCGAGTATTCAAAGGAATTAGATAACACTTGAGCGAGTTCTGCGTAGACGTGCATATCGTCGCTTTTTGTGCTACGGTGTCTATAATATAATATGTATATTTACGGTAGAGTTGTATGTAATCTATCTACGAGTATACTACTCGTAATACTTTATTTGTTTGTACTTACGAAATGGATGGAAATATTAAATTTCATCAGTGTTGTTTAACGTTGTATATCAAATAGCAGACTATGAAGAATAAAGAGAATTTGATAGGGTAAATTACTGTACACCGAGAATAACTGTCACATGGATTGATTCCTTTTTCGTTGTATTCCTGTCTGGACGTATTCCGTTTTCGGCACATTTAAGTTTGGGCACATTCCGTTTTCGGCATAAATATATACAATAAATGAAATCAATCCTAGGTATCGTTATTTTTTATTTTCAAGACATAAATGCACGAAAGAAACACTGACGCATATGAATTTACGTAGTTGGTTATTGATTAGTTAGTTGCCCGATTATTAAGTAGGTAATCAGTGTAGGTAATGTTAGATTTTTGTCTTTTATTTTAACAGATTAAATTAAAATATTTTAATAAACAATATTATTTTATTATATTATGCAAGCAAAGTCAAAAGTATTTCATAGTATAATTTATTTAATAAAATATGTCTAATAAGAATATGCCAAAAACAGGAATACGTCCAAACAGGAATTTTGCAGGTGGTAGGACCTTGTGCAAGGTCCGCCCGGATTGCTACCACCATCTTGCTCGCTAATCCTGCCGTGAAACAGCAGTGCTTGCACTGTTGTGTTTCGGCGTGGAGAGTAAGACAGCCGGTGAAATTACTGGCACTTGAGGTATCCCATCTTAGGCCTCTAGGTTGGCAACGCATCTGCAATACCCCTGGTGTTGCAGATGTTTATGGGCGGTGGTGATCTCTTACCATCAGGAGACCCACTTGCTCGTTTGCCATCCAGTCGAATGAAAAAAAATCATCAATAAGTACAATGAAAAAGATATTATGCTGTTAGCTGCTTAACTTCGGATTTGAAGTCATTGTTCATGCTTATTCTGTAAAACAGCTTACCATCCTTCAATCATGAAGAGACAGCGCTTCCGTAAACAGGTAGGTTACTTCGCACTTGTCGTGTTTTATTAACTTAACTCAAATCACTACACCCATGTATAAACCTCTTGTGTACCCGTTATCACAATAATGCCCGTCATCCATCTTATGTGGTCTATCAAGTGACCGCTTACCAAACCTTGGGCACCACTCGGTCAATATTATGTGCTAAAAAGGTAAACCAATAAAGTAACAAAACTGGGTCACGCTCCTTTTAACACAAGCACACTTTTAAATTAATTTCCAAGCTTTCGTTACTCAAAAGTCTCGTGGTTAAGTGTACCCTTTAAATTAAGATGGCGACAGACCCGCAGCGACTATTCTTGTGTCGACAGCATCCAAGTGGCTATAAAACAGAAGCCGTCTCGTTCTTTCTCTTAAGTATAAAGTCTACTGAACTGAAACTGCATGATATTTTCACTTTACTTCCATGTAAAGGCTGGGTGTCGAATAGAAGATACCCTTATTATAATTCGGTGCGGAACGAGCATGCGGCGAAGGACGACTTAATTCAATTCAGTCTGGAACAGAGCCACGCGATGCTCCGCATAGTTACAGTTGGCAAGATAAATAAAAGAAATTGAGAATAACCCATGTGACAAATTAATTTAACTCGACACATTTGCTACTTAAACAGCATGCTAGAAACAATCTCTTATTATTGTTCTCTTTAAAAGTTTCAGCAGTACGTAAATAAATTAGGTAATTCCATTATTTTCTTTATACAGACTTTCTTTGGTGGATAATCCCATTAAACAGTTTCTACCTCGATCTCGATCTCCTTTTGCATTGAATATAAACATGACTTTAACGCTAAGCTTAACAGTTTAGCGTTAAAGTTACATACAGTAATAAATAGGCCCACGCATTAGTTCTATCTGTCACGCGAGACTAAAGTTTTTTGCATCTCGTGTGTTTGAATCCCTCGTTGATCTCAGGATTCTAACCTAAATAGAATCACTTGCAGGAAAAAACAACTTTGCTCTCGTGTTGCACAAATAACTATTGTACACGTGCTGACACCGTGAACCGAGGAAAATGTAAAGAAACCACTAAATTTCGTGTGAAAACAGTGGAAACCAAAAGGCTTCTTTATATTCCTTATATTCCTTGTATACAGAGTGCCTTTTAATTGTACCACAATATTTTAGTAGGTACGATTAGTCCAGGTTTTTCATTCCATTGGACTTAATTCCAACGTAATCATTCCTTTTACACGGTACACTTTGAACATCGATCAATATATGTAAACATATGAATCCTGAAAATTATTTGCTGAGCTCCTTCAGTCAATCTCACTCCGCCATCTGATATAAAATGTGAAGACAATACAGAGTTAAGTGAGGCATCTTGTCTAGGCTCTGATATTTTAATGAACAAAAGTCAGACAATAAATACGGTCTTTGTTCATTCTTATTCTGTAAAACAGCTTACCATCCTTTCCTTATACTATAACATTATATACAAAGAAACGGTGGATGTAGTTGTGACTCCGAGTGTTTTATTAAAAATAGCTTAAGTTTGACCTACTAATAGCCTCACCCCACTCTTTTTACCTTAGCTATTATTTTGTTGACAGATAAATCACTTTACTGATGAAAGAAATGTTTTCTACAGGTGGTTGTTGACGTCGATGTAGGTCACAGGAGCACCGGATCATCCCCTCGCCATTACAATGCAGAGGTAAATATAGCTTTACTTAAATAATATAGAAGCCACGTCGGACGCTTTCGTAACGGTTAGATGAGTGTTTATATGCAGTAAGGCCTATGCTTGTGTCACTCCTGAGACTGTGGGAACATGAGATACACTTTACATGAAGATACGCATTACGAGTATTCCGGATATGGCTTGAAACACGGGCAAATAACTAAAACATAGATCATACTCGTCAAACTGAACAACATTACTTCAGCGACTTTTAAAAATATATTTTTTAACCGACCCGAAAAGCTTTAATTTGGCATGCACACATACCAGTCACGCCGACAGTGGTAAAATAAAATAAAAAGTTTAGGGTACCTCCCATAGATGTAAAGTGGGGGTGATTTTTTTTCTCGACTAATCCTAGAGTGTGGGATATCGTGTAATAGGTCCTTTAAAACCATAGGGCTTTGCCAGGACGATTTTTCGATTCAGTGATCTGTTTGCGAAATAATACTACTTTAAAATGCAAATTTTCATTAAAATAAAGCTGTTTGGTATAAAAATTTGAAAAATTCAGGATAGTAGTAAATATTTATATCAAACTAGCTTTTACTCGCGGCTTCGCACGCGTAAACTATTCGGTCTGGTAGTTGCAACTGAAATTTTCGAAAGTTTACAAAATTCCCTTGGAAATTTCCAAAATTTATATCGTGGTCTTCATTGAGATTGTGTTGTGAATAACTGTACAAAAATCAAGACTCTAATCTAAACCCTGAGCCAACCCTGAGCTGAAATTTCAAAAATTATAAATTATAAATACCAACGGGACCCTATTACTGAGACTCCACTGTCTGTCTGTCGGTCTGTCTGTCGGTCTGTCTGTCTGTCTGTCTGTCTGTCCGTCTATCTCAGGGCTCTATCTCTTAAGCCGTAAAAGTTAGACACTTGAAATTTTAACAGATTATGTTGTACTATGGCCGCTAAAACAACAAATACTAAAAATAAAATAAAGTTACAATTTAAAGGGGGTTGTCATACAATAAACGTGTTTTTTTCAGCGTTTTTTGGTTGCTAGGCGGTATTAACCGTTGCTAAGGCGACTGAGTCGAGTAGATCAACTAAGATCAAGTAGTCGAGTAAATAAAAACTACACAAATATACCTAACTATAAAAAGAAAACACCATCTAAGAGACCCTCCTGCGGCATAGACACACTGGCGGCATTAATTTTCCTTGTAAATTTGATATATATTTACCACTATTCAGAATTTTTTCAAATTTTTCCACCCAATACTTTAGAGGGGGGGGGGGAGCCACGATTTCAATGAAAATTTGCACTTTAAAGTTGAATATTTCCCAAAAAATCACTGAAAATTGTCTTAGCAGGTTTTAAAAGACTTATCCAACGATACCCCACAATATAGGGTTAATCGAGAAAAAAAAATCACCCCCACTCTACGTCTATGGGAGGTACACTAAAAAAATTTTTTTTATTGTACATATGTCAAATGACAGCTTTCTAGTACTAGCGGTCTCTGCTCTGAGCTTACCCGCGGACAGGCAGACGGACAGACATGGCGAAACTATAAGGGTTCCTAGTTGACTACAGAACCCTAAAATGGTAAAATCTAGAGATGTTGTTCATTTTGATGAGTACAATCTATGTTTTAATTATTTTCTCGTATACAGGGCACACCTATAATGTAACTGCTTTAATTTGTTGTGTTCTAAAATGAATCAGGAAAATTTTAGCAGATATACTGAGCGGCAAAAAATCTGGCCCCCCAATGTATGCAGAATCGGTAATTTTGTAAGAAGGGTGGGCCAAATTTTGTGCCGCTGAGTATATTATAAATAATAAATAAATATCATGGGACACTTGACACCAATTGACCTAGTCCCAAATTAAGCAAAGCTTGTACTATGGATACTAGGCAACGGATAAACATACTTATAAAGATAAATACATACTTAAATAGATATTAAACATCCAAGACCCGAGAACAAACACTCGTGTTATTCACACAAATATCTGCCCCGGCCGGGAATCGAACCCGGGACCTCAAATTTCGTAGTCAGGTTCTCCAACCACTTGGCCATCTGGTCGTCTTAACACCATATAAATGTTTTGCATTGGAATTTCTGATTCAGTATACCTACCTAGTAACGACTTTGAAACGGTAAGTACATTCAGAACATCGATGCATGAAATCATTTTGTCAAGTACAAAGAAAACCCTGTCAAATATTTACAGCGTTCACTCAAACTTAACTACCTGCTGAAGGTTCTGGATTAATTTTAAGACAGTATATTTTATACGTAAACTCTGTCTGAGAGACTCATGCATGGATATTTAGCAAATCGATTAGAATCAAATTTGGGTGCAAAAAAACCGTGGTTACGCAGCGGGACAAACGGCTGCTCAAACGGAGAACCGTTGGTCTGGGCTCAGGCTCTATGTTTTTCCGAATCTTTATGTGTACGCTTTTACTTTTGTAAATTACTATGAGCTTTTTGGTGAAGAAAAAATCATGAAAAACATAGCGAGGAAAATTCCATACTTTTTCTAAGCAGTTCGATAGCTTGTGCAACGTTTCCAGTTCTGAGTCCGGGTAAAAATAGAAGGCTAACCTCCTGTTTCACCATCCATTAATTATATTTATTTGACGGATAAATGTGATGCCGTCTTTGTTTGTTTTGTTCAAACAGATGGAGACAGCTCATATTTATCCGTCGAATAAAATGAAACAATGGGTGGTGAAACAGCCCCTCAGTTCTCCTTTCTAAAAGAGGCCTGAACCTAGCAGTGGGAAGTATTATATAATACTAGAGTAGAGATGAGACGTACCTAAGCAATTGCTAGTTAGATTACTGGCTGTTAACTGTAGGAAGCGAAGAAAACATCATGTATGTTACAACGGTTTCTTCATGTTGTGCTCTAGATTATACATAGAGCTAGGATTAATAACGAAAAATATCACTATAAGGCACTTGTCCCACTGCCGACGATGAGCGAGAAGCGAGTAGAGCGAGTAATTAGAAACGAGTGGGCGAGCAGCGAGAAGCGAGTGTAGTTTTGTCGCTCGGCTGTAAGCGAGTGTTCGCGTGCGACGGGCGATTACTCGCTCCACTCGACGCGCTCGTGCGGGGCGGCCGCCAAGCTGACATCGCTGAGCGAGTATCTATAGATCAGCGAGTTTTATAGCTCTTGTCGCTGCGACAAAAGATGTAAGAGCGAGTTCTCGCCGACAGTGTGAACAGCCAGCGATCAACTATTAATATATGTGTCTCTTTTACTCACACAGGATCTTATATCTTTTGTTCGTTTCTTGAGCGAGAAAATAGTCGATAGCCAATCGTTTCCTCGCTGGCGGTGAGACAAGTGCCTAAAGCTAATTGACAATGCGGACCGCGTTTTTTTTAAGCAATGTAATTACTGAATTATTTATTTTAGTCTCCAAATTGTCAAAGTCAAAGTCAGTCAAAATATCTTTATTCAATTTAGGCTGTAACAAGCACTTATGAATGGCAAAAAAAAATCTACCACCGGCTCGGAAAAACCTTTGTTGAGAAGAATCCGGCAAGAAATTAAATGAGGTATATTTTTTTAAACAGATTTACAATATTATTAAATGATATCTATATATCACAAGCATTTTAAACAACTTTATTTATAACACAGTAGGTTCGCTATTTGAAAGGATCGCTAATGCGGATCGGATTTATTTCCAAATATCCCTGTCCATGATATAATCATTAACTTTATAATACGCCTTAGATATTAATGTCTTCTTGACAATAGATCTGAATTTTGTATCCATTTCATTTGTAATATTTTTTGTAATTTTACTCTACTTATATCATTATAGGTAACAAAAAGATATTTAAATAAAATTACCTCGAAGACTGTATCACAGAATCGTTTTTATAGGTACAGTCACCAGCACCAATACCTGACACAACAAGCGTGCATAAATATACTTTTGCACGCTCCGCTGTAGCAAATATTAATACCGGTGACTGTACACATAACAGAACTTAATCTCTTTCTTTATGTACAAGTAATTATTACGTTTCATAACGTAAAGCCTTAGCAGTTAGATACTGTTCGTAAATCCCACTAATATTATAAAATAATGTGAAAGTTTGTAAGTCTGTTTGTTACTTCATCACGTCTAAACCAGTGAAACGATTTAGACGAAATTCGGTATACTGATAGTTTGAGTCCCGGAGAAGGACATAGGATAGTTTTATCCCGGAAAATTGCACAGTTCCCGCGGGATAGCGATAAAATAATTCTGCGCGGGCGGAGTCGTGGGCAACGGCTAGTATGTAATAAATGTATTCGCTATATTAATTTGTATATCTTGATTGCTTATTTCTTGCCGATCGAGATCTTTTTATGAAAGTTTTGTTCTTTTCTGAAACGTAGTATACCTACGGAAAATTAATTTAAAAACCGGCGCCTCCTATAGCATAGGTCATGTAATCATTGTTTCAGATAAATAAAGGAGATATTCTCTGAATTCGTCAAGGTTTATTCATAGCAATATGTGGAGTTTGTAATTATTAATAATTTATATTTTCACGTCGTACATTCTAATTACGAACATAGGCATTGAAATTTGCTTTTGGCATCCAATGCATCAATCATACGAATGCATATTAAACTTTGATCGATGAATGCGTTATAGCGAAGCTTAAATAATTTTCGATTAACTGTGCTTCCAGGAAAATGTTTAGTGCATTTCCTGTCGAATTGCACTTCCATAGTGTTCACGCCTACTTTACGAGTGAAAGCGTCGACCAATCGGAGTAAAGCAAATCCAAAATGGGCTAGCCCTTGTTATCCTGCGAGCTCGGGACGCAGATAGCGTAGGGCCTAGTCATCGGCAGATCGCCGACGCAGCGCGACTTGTTGCTCGTTGCACCCGGTGCACTGCTAGTAGTTACCCGCGTTGCAATCTTTCTTGCCGCGTTATCGTGCATCGAGATGATTCGATACGCGTAAGTTAATTTTAATATTACTTTTTGAATTTAATTTTAAATCAATAAATTTAAAGTTCAATATTTCTTGATTCTTTTTTTTTACTTTTGTCAAATTATTGAGATAACAAAATGTAAACTAGTAAATCTGAAAAAAAAATATAAAAGTGAACCGCCAAAACGGAAAAAAGAGACAGAGCAGGATGGCGCTCTACAACACCATTTTGACACGTTTCTTTCAAACAACGCATTATTTCTCTGGAATTTTAAAGCAATTAGATTCTTTGACCTTGGGAATCGCGAAAAACTTGAGAAAATATGATATTGGGTGTGTTCATTTTGTATATTAAGCAAAATAAAATCACAAGTTCGAATTTCGAGCCAAAAACGAGCTATGCCAGTGTTGACATTAAGGGCAAAACAAATCTAAGTATTCATTATCCTGTATTGCAGTTTGTAAAGCTCCTTAACCCATTCATTGCCGCGCGCCAGATTATTTGTGATTTTTTATTATCACTGTTTTTGTACAGAAGTAATGAATAATGTATTTTGTCGGAAAAGTTTGTATTTAGGTATCTTGATACGATGAAAAAACATTATTCACTAGATCTATGCAGGTGACTGACTATCCTACTAATCCTACTTATCCTACTTCAGGGATGGCGAACCTTTACGTATCAACGTGCCATTTTTCTAAATAAATGTTTAATGAGGTCATAGACGTGCCATCAAATAATTTCTAGTTTGTGATTATTTATTTGTGTTTGTGGTTACCGCTATCCCGCGAGAACTATCCGGGATAAAAGCTCTCCTATATCCTTCTCCGAAACTTAGAGTATGTTTATACCGATTTTCACCTAAATCGGTTCAGCGGTTTAGACGTGATGAAGTAACAAACAAACCGACTTACAAACTTTTGCATTTATAATATTACTTGTAGTGGGATTAGTGAGATTTCGGTGTTGCAGATTAAATGACAAACAACATAATGTAAGGCCTGTAAGACGTTACTTATAGCAGAATGCATGCTAAAACTGAGTCATTTGAAATACGATTTCTAACTGAGTCTTTAATATTAATCTCTGAAAATAATGACTCGCAGGCATAGGTTGATGAAAATATTGTTAAATAAAATAGCATGAGCCAGCTTCTTCAAACAATTAAATGTGTTTGGTGCATAATTTCCTAGTGCATAATAAGTTTTGTGATCAGTGACGTGCCCAAAATATTGTGTCGGGTGCCATTGGTTCGCCATCCCTGTCCTACTTATTATATTATAATTATAAATGCGTAAATTTACTTTATATTATAAATGCGAAAGTTTGTGTGTGTGTGTGTGTATGTTTGTTACTCATTCACGCTCTGAAATAACGAATCTGAAATAACACATAGGCTACTTTTATTCCAATATTCCCACGGGATAGTTGTTCTTAACACAACACCTTAATGAAGATTACGATATAAATTTTGGGATTTCCCACGGGAAATTTGTAAAATCCCGGAATTTCAATTGTAACTACCAGATGAGTGTGTATCTCGCATTTTTTTTTTTCATTTAAATATTTGAAAAAAAGGACAACCTTAACGCGTCAACGCCGTGTACGAGTTTTGAACCTAAGGATCAATGTCACGTTATTATTTAAAACATAATTATGTAGGTAATGTGGTGTAGTTTAAGGTAATTACTTAAGATTTGTAAAACCATGGTTGTCTTTTATGTTATACCGAACACGTTTCAAATTGTCACGACCATGGTATGAAAAAAATGTCACCGCCGTGGACTTTTTGAAACCGTCGTGACATATATAATGCGTGGTTGTGACATTAAATTTCATTTGTATTACTCTGTGGATTTTTTTATTATGCTTAGTTATATTGTTATATATGCATATAAATTTTAAAATTACCTTTTAAGGTATACTGATTTCCCGCTAATCTGATTTTATAGATGTCACGAAAGAACAAAACTACGGAAGAAAAACAGCCACATTCAGTAATGTCACGACCCAGGCACCATGTGTCACAGCCGTGTTTATGTATCTATTTTTTTTTGCTTCCTGAGGGCATTTAGCTTGTCCATATACATAAAAAATATGCTATTGGCATATACTTTTAATGGACATCGTAATAAATTGTAAAAAAACTTTATTTTTTTGGGCTATCTGAAAATTATTTAAGAAATGCCCAACAACTACAGTGCACTAAATTTTTCTTAAAGATAATAATTTTGTAAATGTATACATATTTTTAAGTAGGTTTACACTAGCATTTTAGCTGATTTTATAGAATACAATAACTTCGTGATAATGGTCCAGTCAGCATCAAAAGTAGCGGATCACTTTTTTTACTTTGTCGTATTAGCACATTTGTCAAATTTGTATGATGTTAAGTACGTTGCTGTAAAACGACAAGGAACAAAAGTATGCAACTACTTTTGATGCTGATCGTACCCTAGTTGACATAAAAGGACAGGGGCAGACAGGTTCATTTAAGAAAAACAAATGTACAATTAAAGCACGTCAAAAATAACGTACGTAATGATAGAAAACTACATATTTGACCATCTCGTGTCATTTAGTACTAGCTCCCCGCCCCGGCTCCGCACGGGTACAATATTCAAAATAAAAATTAGACATTAGCAAAAACCGGCAAAAAAATCACGTTTGTTGTATGGGAGGTCCCCTTAAATATTTATTTTATTTTAATTAACTATTTATTTTATATTGAATATACAACTATATATTCTGTGAATATTTCAAGCGTCTACCGGTTGCGGTTATTAATATCGAGCAGAAAACGACAAAAAAATGACTGTTGTAGGGAGCCCCACCTAAATATTTATTTTATTCCGTTTTTAGTATTTATTGTCATAGCGGGCACAGATAAACATAATCTGTGAAAATTTAAACTGTCTAACTAACACGGTTCATGAGATCCAGCCTGGTGACAGACAGACGGACAGTGGAGTCTTAGTAATAGGGTCCCGTTTTTACCCTTTGGGTACGGAACCCTAAAAGGGTCTCTAATCAACCACTTCACACACATTTTTCAGCTGCAATTCCCAAAAATGACCCAAAAATGACACCGACCCGCGCGAAGCCGGGGCGCGTCGACGTAAAATGCATTTTTTAGTTAGATTGATATTTTTGAATTCATAATATCTTTTGAATGGATCGTCCGATTTTAATAATTCGAAAAGTTATCTACAGGTATTGGAACAGTCTTGAATATGAAAATATTTATTTAGATAAGGATAAATAATACAAAGTTATGGATAAAATGGTCAGATTTTAGACGGCATTCCTTAACTTTTAAAATTTAAAAAAGTAGTTATAGTGACATAAGTACAATAGTTGGACATATTGTATTGGGAAGTTTTTTGTAGATATTTATATATTCTTTAATATTGTACAACATTTTTTTTAATAGTGTCCGCAGCGCATGCGATGAAAGACATGTCAATTTTTTTTACACCTTGGGTTACATTATTGAATTTTTAGTACGGATCACTATTTTTTTTAAATATAATATAACCTATATCACTCGAAGATAGTGTAGCTTCCCAACGGTAAAAGAGTTTCTTTAATCGGTCCAGTACTTTCGGAGCCTATTCAATGCAAAAACAAACAATCAAATCTTTAATCTTAATAATATTAATATAGATATATCACATATTATATATTTTATGTATGGGTATCTCTGTTTCGATGCAGCAATACAGTTTATTCCTTACTGTAACCAGTAGAAAGGGCAGGGGTGTTTAGCGACGGCGGGTGAGGGTCGCGAGGAGCGGCCCGGCCCGCGCGGGCATTCAACAAGCGGGCTGGTCACGTTCACTGATTCATGCCTTGTCGCGAAGCCAGTCGATGGGAACACAGATTTCCTTCTGGATTAGATTCACATGGAATATTGCGATGGCGATTAATTAAACGGTTTTTATTTATTTATTTATTCAACTAGCTGTGCCCGCGGCTCCCCGCGTGGAATTCAGTCTGTATCAGAAAGCGGCTAATTCACCCCTAATTTCTCTCCCTCTCCCCTGGAGGCGGAACTTGAAGTAAAGTTGACAAATGGATACGCTAGAGGACTGTAATCTAGATAAAGATTGCGTAAGATGTCTTTGGGATCGCAACCGAGACTCGCGCTGGCTTGCCGTTTCAGCCAAATGCGAAGCCTGCCTGGCTAAAGCGTCGCTCGTATTCTCTCACCGCGGTCTTCCTCAGACTCCTGACACCATGCTCCTCGTAGCCTCACACATTGGCGTTGCGAGACTTTCGCGAAAGATGCCATTTTTTCGGGAAGGCTTGGTAACGCTTGTAAAATGCGAGTCCCAAATCGTTTGACATTTCCTCCGCAAACAACAGAGAAAAATGATTTTTTTAAGTACCCATTACATAGAATACTATGTGGTTCCCCGGGACTCAAACTATATGTATACCGAATTTCATCTAAATCGGTTCAGCGTTTTAGACGTGATAGGTAACAAACAGACAAACAGACTTACAAACTTTCGTATTTATAATATCTGTAGGATTTATTTTAGTACGTAACTGAGTATAAATAGTCTTAGTTGATACGATTCACTTGCCATACCTATCAAAAAGAAGTAGGCACAGCCGTCGATGGAGCGAGAGATTCAGTGTAAACCGTAAATGGATGTTTTTGAGAAAAGTAAATTTTCAAGCACTCTATCCTTTCTATTAAATTAGGAACTGGTGTCGTTGAAGCAGGGATAAAAGAGATCAAAGGCAAGGTTATTTAGAACAAAATCTCAGGGGAAACTATGTGGCCTTAAAACGCATTAGGGCTAAATTTAAAAGCTATTTGGCCGGCACCACTGATTACGTTAATAGACTACCGTAACAGATACGACTTCCGTAATTTCAAATTAATGATATTATATTGTTCCCGAGAAAATATTTTTGACAGACTGAAACACAGACACAGAGACTTTTTTTGAGGTACGCAACCTTAAATACATGTCAGTAAAATTCAGATATACCGGCTTTTTGACAAAACGAGTCTCTTTATAAATGACAAGGTTAATAGTGAAAACTTCTGTACCCTTACTGTACGTTTTCGGTAAAAAAATAAGTCTCGATCGCGTTCGCTTTAAAATCTCAATTTGTATGGAAACACGAACAGCGCCTCTAGCGGAACGTTTGCGATTTTCGTGTTTCCATACAAATTGAGATTTTAACGCGAATGCGATCGAGACGTATTTTGTAACCGAAAACATACACTAAGGGTACTGAGTAAGTAGAGAAGAGACGCGTTTAGATACGAGTAGATTACTCTGTTTTGTAAATCCGTATTGTAGTTCATTTTTTTTAAGTTAATTAAGACGTTACTGCTAATGATTTACCAGCTCGTACTTACCTCAGTAGTAATTTGACTGTCGTGTTTTTCCCGCAGCGCGATGAAGCGCCTCCGCGAGGTGGACTGGACCACCGTGAGGCGTGATGGCCACAACATCTTCACCAAGCTCATCCGAACTCGTGACCCTCGCGACCATGAGGCCACGCAGGAGATTGCCGTGCCAGGGAAGCAACGTCTCTCGGTAAGCCCGCCTACCCTAAGATTTTGCTACACTCTTAAAAAACCGGGTTATTAGGTCGGACAGAGGATCGTCCTATCAGGCAAGCAACGCCTATCTGAGGTAAACAAGATGAGTGACATGAAAAATTGTGCTTGCTTTACCTTACTGGTAAAAGTCACCAGAAAGTTTGATTGACTGTCGTACGATCCTTATTCCCCCGTATATATGTCGCTTTTGGAAAGTCGAGGAGCTCTGATTCGTAAATAGGTCTCCTATTTCGTGTAATTGAGGCGCTTTCTCGTCTTAATGACATGCTATATAACCTATCCTGACCTATTCTTTTAAGTCTAATGCAGGACCACATTAGGTACGTATAATTACATAATTTACCTTCCTGATCGTTATATTAAAACATTTCATACGTTATTTAAAATGGCATTATCTCATAAAAACATTGTGGCAAAAGTTTTTAAGCCAAAGGAGTCTTATCTCATTTCCAAAGTTATGCACTTTGTTGTTATGTAAAACGTTTATTATAATTTATGAGTTACGTTGGTAGCCGGAACGCTGTTTGACATAAAGTTTTTATATTACTTGAGTGCTCCTTTAAAACAAGAAGCAGGTCTACTCAACCATTTTTCGATAGTGGGATCCGTTTGCAAAATATTAATCAGCTAATTCTTGTTATGCTTTATAAGGTCAAGTGTCCACCCTCCCGTCTATAAAATAAACCGTAGGCTTAATAATTTTGAAGAATATGAAGGTTAGGTTAGGAAGGAGAATAGCAATTGTAAAAGGTAAACAGTATCACAGTTTAGTGGACCTGGCAAGGTAGCATGTAGGTAGGTAATATCCAATAAAAAAATAATATGTACTCATAAGTAGTATTTGCCGCATTATGTAGACTAGGTACGGAAGCTTACACTGCGCGTGGCCCGACACGCACTTGGCTGGTTATTAAGATAGGTAAGTAAAGTAAAAAGTATAAGAGCAGGACTAACAATTTACTTATTGTACAATAGTTGAACATTGGCAGTAAACATAACATTGATATTGGAAAGGGCATACACTTCAGGGTAAACGAATAAGATTGTCTTCTAGGAACATTGATACTGTGTAGGTACATTATTTTTCAATTTTATTGAAAGTATGTAGGTAGAAAGTAAATTATTACTCTATTCACTGGTTTTAAAATAAATCGTAATTTTATTGAATGTTTCTATTGCAGGACCTTTTTTAAATGTTAAGTTTTGGATTGGAGAAGGTTGAGGTTCAATAGGTACTACTTACTCATAACAATCACTTCTAGTTTACATAATTATGTATAGAAGGGATAAAAAGCAGCTGTAGTTGTTAAATTCTAGATTTAAGACTCGGGTACATCCTAGCCTGACAAAGAGTTGATGAGCGTTGACAAGGCGTTGACGCTTTCAAGGGCCGGGGCGTAGCGTGGAATGGAGTAAGAAGACACTGAAAGCATATAGAAATATAACCATCCTGTTATTATTTTGTCTTTGTGACGTTTCCAGTGAAAATGGTAGTCAATTGTGTAATATAAACAGAAAATTCCGTAACTTGTTGGATATTTAGGACTTGTGACGCAGATATTAAGTCGATTGGTTTATGTTGGTATGGTCAAAATAGATATTGTTTGTATGTATAAGAGTACGAGTATTATATGGTTCACTACGAGTATTGCCTGTTCGCAACGTAACGTTTGGCAACCTGTTTCATTTCGCAAACTCTAAAATTGTAAACATTTCAGGATTTATTTCAGGGCCATCGTGTAGAACCCTTTGGGTTAGGTTAGGTTAGTTTTATAAAAATCCTGAAATATTTACAGTTCCAGAAATATTAAACAGTTGGGAAATGAAAAGTTGCGAAATGAAACAGGTTGCCAAACGTTATTCGCCGAAACATTAGTAAACCGCTTCACTAATGTTTCACCGAAACCTGTTTGATAAAAGTTCATTACACAACCAACGTTTCATAAACTACTCATTTCACAAATATGTCGTTTCGAATAATGTTTTAATTAAGTAAATACTTATCGTTTGATAACTAGTCATTTTATATCAATAATGAATAATCTATGAACTAAAACAATATTTAATGTAATTTTAAAGTCATGAAAGTTGAACATGATTGTTTTTAATGTAACGTCAATGAAAACAACGATTTAATTTTCGGGAATTCCCACGGGAATTTTTTAAAATCCCGAAATTTCAATTCAGCTGCTGAACCTAATGATTTACGTGTGCGAAGCAGCGGGTAAACACTAGTATTACATAAAACGTTGCGTTGCGTGTCGTTGAGGGTATTGCAGTTTAAGCTAGTTTCCCAGGATCAGCGGTGCCGTCATATAGCGGCCGTAATTGATACCGGGCCGCTCAGCTCCACCTCCTAGAGAGCGGTAATTGACACCGCTATTTATATTTTGTTTACATAGACAACGTTCTAGTGAAGTCATTCACCACTTATTACGGTCGCTATAATGACGGCACCTCTCGCCCTAGGAAACCAAAGCTTTACCTTCATCGATGTCTATGCGAGCGCTATCATCGCATTTAATGAGCGCGGTCCCGGTATGTAATACTAATTAATTACAGTACCAATAAAAGGGTTGTTTCGCGTCGTAATCTAGTGCATTTTTTTACATCTTCAGAATTTCAACAAATAGGAATTAAAATTCACGTGTATTGAAATAAAATCCTTTTTGAAACAACGGCAGACGGTTAACACAATTCAAAAAGTAAAGAATTAAACTTTCCGTTAGTATTAAAATATGTTCAACAAAAAATATTGCAAGGCTACTACGAAACTCGAAACTCGAAGTTCGTATCGCACCGTCCCTTTCGCTCTCGTATTAAATAGTATAAGTGTTAGAGGGACTGCACGACACGAACTTCGAGTTTCGAGTTTCGTAGTAGCCCTGCTGAGCCAGACAAGGCAGAGAACTAATATAAGTAAGTAGGTATATCCAGCAGGTTTAAATGGATGTTAGAGGGAGACAATCAACATTGCAGGGCACACTTTTCCGGTTCTCTTTTATTCTCATACGTTTTATAAAAAGTATCTTTCGCGTTATGCGTTAAAATTCAAGCGTTTGTCGACGATATTTTGTGTGGAAGGGGTATTGTTTGTGCGTGGGTGGATATTGTGGGTAGTACTTGTAGAGGTCATTTCAGGGCGGTTGCGGTGAAGTCATTGAGGAAAAATAATCAGGAATTTAAAAATGAAAAAAAAAATGCCAAAGTTCGCACCACAGTTCTTCCACTACAAACAATTATGAGATTTTATGTAAAATCAAGTGAGTTATTATTTGTTACATTCCGATACGTGAGATATGACCCAGCTCGAAGTATACTGCCCCGATGTATCGGTTATTAATAAAATTGCCCCGATTTAAAACTATTATTTGTCAGAATGCAGACTCAGTTGAAGAAAGTGCCCCATAATATAGAAGTAAAATACTTGTAAAAACTCAAAAACAGTTGATCCTAAGTTCCAAAGAATCGGAAAAGTACGAAAAGTCACCGAAGAGAGCGGTGAGCAGAGAGGATCCCCCGTTTTTTCATGTTTTTAACGACTTCAAAAAGTCGGTGGTTTTCAATTCTTTGTATTTTTGTTGATTTTGAAAAATATTAACTTTATTTACACCTAGTTTGAGTATTCCTTTTTGACTTGTAACTGCACTACTTTGGCGCGAAAAGTCCCGGTAACCTACATTAACCCTACACTAACTAACTTAGGTCGGGATGGTAAATTTTCGTGTATCGCAGCGTTGCCTGACCACCATGGACCTGACGTCGCTCGGCGTGGGCTCGTGCGTGGGCACCGGCATGTACCTGGTCTGCGGGATGGTGTCGCGCAAGTTCGCCGGCCCGGGCGTCGTCATCAGCTTCATCATAGCTGCGCTTGCTAGCATCTTCTCAGGTAACTGCACTAATGCACACGCTACTCGGTGTCTGACCGGCCCAGTGACCGTATTATCTTCCCCCCGGGTCACAGTATAACAAGTTTCCCTACAGTAATCCGACGGAGATGTCTAGACAGAGCAATCGTGCGGGGCGTGAGGAGTGAGACGCGGATGGCAGGAGCCCCAGCTGTATACTTCGCCGTTCTTAGTAGCTTGGGACAAGTTTTCTAGGGTTATCGCATTTTTTAACATTTGAATTTATAATAAAATTTATTATGGTGCATACGACATGTACTGTGAGTGCGTGCAAATCTTCATCCCGCACAAATAAGGAACTAAGATTTCATCTATTTATATAATTATATTTATTTTTATAATTAAATTCAATAACAGGAAATTTAAATCCGTTAAGTCTAGAAATTAAAAGTATTTGGCGGTTACTAATCTATGAAAGTATATTTTGTAGAAAAAAAAAAGTTTTTTTTATTTCAAAAATATATTTTGATACTCCTTAGTTTACCCGTAGTAAGTACGCCACCCCTATATTATTTTATTTTATATAATTTTGCAATACCAATATGTACCGATTCGTAAAATACATCCACATTTATACACCTTCCAAATTTTAAGTTTGTGATAACCAAGGAAGGGTTGCGTGAATACCTATACAGGCTGCGGTATCGCTCAACTTTAAAGGCGTCGGCCTACTGTAAAGAAAACTTGTTATACTGTGCCCGGGTGCTCGCGATCCATGATTACTCTTATCCTACACCGTGTGATAGAAAAAAGTGGTGAAAATGATTGTGATTTCAAGTGTTAGATAATGCGGCCTCTGGTCTTAATTTCGGTTGACACCGAAACAGTTTTTCTACCTAAAAACCTAAAGTTTTGCAGACAGATAAAGACAATATTGTACAAACTTTTTTAAATACGGTAAATTTTTAGTTCGGTGGTTTCGGTACTGGTTAAAGTCAAATGCCATTATTTTATATTGGTGTTTTTATCTTATTAAAACTATAAGGGTTTCTAGTTGACTACGGAACCCTAAAAAAGTATAAAAAGCAAGGAGTTTTCAACAGTGTTTTATTTTTAACTCAATTAAAATTGTATTTGTAGGTATATATTTAATAGCAGTTTACCGGTTTTTGCCTCTCCAGTTTCTTGTAGATCACTGTATAAAGTAGTGCTTTAAATATATATTTATTCGAAACAGTTACACAATATCCTTCGGCAAAGCAGATCAAAGTTTGGCCCCTTTTATTTAAATGATGATATAGAAAGTAACATCCAATAGGTTATCCTGGCTTAAAGTTCTTTGAAGGAATCGATTACCTACTTCCTGATGGTTTTTCTTTCGTTTTGATAGGCATGTAGTAGATAAATATTGTTTTGTTGGCTGCCTCTAACCTTGGCCGATGACTTACTTTTCCGAAGGCTTTAATCATATATTGTTTAAGGTATGTGCGTACTTATATTATCGCTTTATCACTTTATTTGATAAAATACATTGATACATATCAATGAAGTATATAGATATTAAATCCGCAAATTTGAGCTGGTTGTAACAGGAAAAACGACCAAGAGCGTGTCGGACACGCCCAGGATAGGGTTCCGTAGCCATTACGAAAAAGTAAAATATATTTTTTTAAGGATTTCGTGTATTAAGTACAAGCTAAGGTATATTTTATACTTTGTAGGCTGCTATTTACTCTAAACTACTTACTAATAATTCTCAAAGCAATTTTAGCCGCTATAATTTTCCTTGTACAAAATAATGGCGCCTAAGGCTGAGTTTCCAGCAGAGATGTGCGAGGATGTGTTGCGAGGAATGTGTTTTTCATTAACCAATAGAAACGCTTCCACATCTGGAAGATTTTCACCGGATTGCCGCAATTTTAATGTAATATCAGTGATGACAAATCTTGTGTAGGTACATTAACCGTGGTTGCAGCCGAAGACAAAAATAATTCGGATTTTTACCTCCATCGCCACTTTTTATTATCTCCACCAAAAATTATACACCGAGGTCTAGATTCAAGTTTTAGTGTACTGTCGGACCAAATGAATCGTGAAGGTGACCGGCTGTTAGTGGCATCGCATAGCCGGTAATGAAAAGGCATTATCACGCTTGCTGTGAACGTTCTATACAGTGGCTTAGAAATTAAAAACGGTTTGACTATACGAGTATATGGTTCTTTGACAGGCGCATGCTACGCAGAGTTCGGAGTGCGGGTGCCCAATACCACCGGTTCAGCTTACACCTACTCGTACGTCACCGTCGGCGAGTTTATCGCCTTCGTCATCGGTTGGAACATGGTGCTCGAGTATTTAGTAAGTATTAAAATAATCAGCTAAAATATGGTAGATGGCACCGTATCCGCCACAAAACAATAATTGTTTTATAATGCAGTCAATCAAGGATATTTAGGAATTTTCATTTAACTTGTAATGTTCGTATGTACATGTAAATATGTCAGAAAATACGTAAGTGATGTTTCAAAATTTGCAAACCATTTTTCAACCACTTCCTGGTCTCCGATTTAGCTTAAATTTGGTACACTTATGTATATTTGGTGACGATGCAAGATTATGGCATCATCAAGCTGATTTGATGGGCACGGAATCTCAGTAACAAAACGATGTAGCCCCGTCGAGTTTGGGCTCATTTGATTTGTCTTCGCAAGTACACTTCACCTGGATGATGTCCAGGATCCTGATGATGGAGCCGGAAAGTGGCCACAGGATCTCGGTAACAAAACGAAGTAGCCCCGTTGAGTTTGGGCTCATTTGATTGGGTTTTACGGGTACTCTTTTAATGTCACGCTGACCATCGACGCTGTAAGTCCAATATGTATGATTGTCTTAGGAAGCGTTTTAGAATAACGTGTGGCTGTCAACACGCGTAGTTGTGAGCGGGTGTAACGCGTCGCGTGTCCGCGCTGCATAGCGCTCCACCACCGCTCGCGCGCCTCTGCTTTCAGTGAGCGTTCTAGTGTCGAGCTTCACGACCCTCGCTGACCGTTAGCACTGATAATTAAGTTACACGCTGAGCAGTCGGCGCTGCCGGCCAGCGCAGCGTGACTATAAAACCAGCCTAAAACATCAGTTACACACTCATTCCGGCGTCAATTCAGTCCATATTCTGGTTTTCTGTCATTCAAAATGAATTGACGAATATTATTGAATACATTTAATAGACGACCGGATGGCCAAGTGGTTAGAGAACCTGACTACGAAGCTTGAGGTCCCGGGTTCGATTCCCGACCGGGGCAGATATTTGTATGAATAAAACGAATGTTTGTTCTCGGGTCTTGGATGTATTGGATGTATATGTATTTAAGTATGTATTTATCTATATAAGTGTGTTTATCCGTTGCCTGGTACTCATAGTAGAAGCTTTGCTTAGTTTGGGACTAGGTCAATTGGTGTCAAGTGTCTCATGATATTTATTTAATTTATAAATTCACCAGTCCGTCATTCCATGAAGGTTACACGATAATTCTCTCGTCATTCTTACCAGAATGATGGACTGCACTGAAGTCTGAATTAACCCCTGTTCAAGTGATGCATTTGGGTGACAGATCGGCACGAGTGCCTGCGCCCGCGCGTTAAGTGCTTGCTTCGACTCTCTGTGTGACGGCGCCATTTCCCGGCATCTGGCTGAAAAAATTGGAACCGTTTTTGGTAAGTCATTAATTTTTAACTTGTTCTTAACTTAAGCTCTTTTGGCTCACTTTTGAAATTAGGCCACCTCACACAATCCCTAATCCATAATACAAGTCCTAAACCATAAAATCATGGTAAGGTCATTGTCATAATCTGGATTACTAGGTATATAATTGGAATACGCCTCTCCCTCTATCTTCCCCTACTTATGTGTCATTCTCGTCTAAAACATACATCTGGTGGGATTGAATCCATTAGATAGCTTTCAGAAAGTTCGTCATTGCTTGAAGATTAAGTGCTGTTTAAAACTTGGTACCTCTAGAACATAAAGTTTTTCTTCTCTAAAAATTGATTACAATTTTTAAAAGTGTAATACCTATATCGTAACTAAAAAAAATAACATACATACCTATCTTATTGATTTTTCAGTTTGACCCCTTCTTTTTGATTTTTCAGTTTGACACCAGTTTGTATGGGCGTGTAAATGAAATATCTGGTCGGTATTTCCATGTCGGTATTATCCGTGTGGGTAAATAGTGTCTCCCTATTACTTTTTCTTCCGCTAATATACCGTATACTTACCGTTGCTCTAACTTCGCTTCTCACACTTGTCCTGTGGTCAGATGGCAGGTTTAGCCGATTTAGAAGCAAAAGATATTAAACGATCATTCATAATTATGCTGTTTTATAAAATAGTACCTGGGCGACCGAGCTTTGCTCGGGCTAAAATTCGATAATGAGCGTTTTCCCAGAGATAAGACCAAGCCTAATCGATTAGTCATCCCCAAAAACCCTACATACTAAATCTTATCGAAATCGTTGGATCCGTTTCCAAGATCCCCGAAATATATTTATATATTAATATACAAGAATTGCTCGTTTATAATAATAACATTTATACTGAAGTTAAAAAGTACCTACCTAAAGTACCTAACCTACTGGCCATATTGTACTTGCACACTATATACTGTGGGGACTGTAACTTGGTAAGAGCTTAGGTACGTGGAATGTTCGCACGTGACTTTAAACTCAGTTCAAATAAAAAGGATATTTCTTCAGTTTCTTATTTTATTTTAGAGCTTAATATACTTTTACAGAGACAGGTCCAGCCGCTCAGGCCGTCGGGAGCAATCTGTGCTCCGGCACGTATATCGCTGTAAATCGTCTTTTAAAATCAAATTCTAGAATCATACAATATAAAAATACTATTATTATACATAATACAGTTAATCTAGCCGGCCAGGTGGTCGGTTTTACCACCTGCCAGCGGTATACAGCATAGTCCCCACAAAACACTCCACTTTCCTTTATAAAGGTACTTATGTACCTAGGTACTCTATTTTCCTTTATAAACTAAACTTCTACCGGGCGGTTTTTTCAACGCTTTTAATTTAAGAGCGTTTATACCTGCTGAGCTGGCAACGTTGCATTTTTTTAGGTTTTCTCGATTATTCCATAAAAAATTATAATAATTAAAAATGTGGTCTGATAGAACTGTTCTTAATATATAAGTTAATGTGTCTACTCCAATAATTATTCGTGATAGACTTTTATATTCTTCAAAAACGAACAATAAATGTTTATTATTAACGGTTTTTAAAGAAAATAAAAGTATATCATGCATAATTATAGAATTAGACACATTAGCTTACATATATGGGTGTGGCCTGTAATATGAGCAATTAATTAAAACATAGATCATACTCGTCAAACTGAACAAAATTAGTTCAGCGACTTTTAAAAATAATTAGTTTTTTTCATTTTTATTACACTTTTAAGTTTATTCGAAGACGCAATGTAAAGCAAAATGTTTGATGTTTGTAGCGTGACAGGCGACGTCAGTTGTCTTCTAGGATGGCGTACATTGATAGTACCTATTTAATTTGTATGAAAAAAGGAAAATTCAAAGACTCCATTATTTTTAAAAGTCGCTGAACTAATGTTGTTCAGTTTGACGAGGACGATCTATGTCTTAATTTTTTGCTCATATTACAGGCCACACCCGGTATGAATAACAGTTCTATCAGACCACATGTTTAATTTTCATGATTATGGAATAATCGAGAAAAACTAACAAAAATGCAACGTTGCCAGCTCAGCAGGTATAAACGCTTTTAAGAGTATAGCATTTGTGTTCTTTGTTTCAATTTGCATTTCGAGGCTACAAAAAGAATAATTGAAATTTTAACTGTCCTTTTTATTCAAGTCGCGATAATGCATCGATTAGCCGAGACCGACGACTTCGAAAAAAAAGCGTCTATTAAATCAGTTTGCAGAAAGATTTGATTGATTAATCTAATCCAATAAAGTACCTACCGGGGTTTTTCTTGGCTTGCGTTACTTCTGTAAATCTGGGTCAAGCGCCTACGATGCTAATCTCTCGTTGGCCGAGAAGTGTCAATCGTCTCCTTCCTGCAAAAATCGACGAAGCGCAGGCTAAATCACGAGTGTATTTTCACTAATACAGCCCTGTTTCAATAGGTGATTCCTTAATCACTAAAGGTACTAAAAATAAATCTAATACCTATAAACGAGCAAATATATATATATTTCGGGGATCTCGAAAACGACTCCAACGATTTCGATGAAATTTGGTATGTAGGGGTTTTCGGGGATGACAAATCGATCTAGCTTGGTCTTATCTCTGGGAAAACGCTTATTAACGAGTTTTAGCTTGAGCAAAGCTCGGTCGCCCAGGCACTATTTCATAAAACAGCATAATTATGAATCATCGTTAAATATCTTTTGCTTCTAAATCGGCTTAACGTGTCATCTTACTACAGACTTCATTGAGCGCCGGAATAAGTGTGAGATGCGAAGATAGAGCAACGGTTATACGGTATACTAAAGGAAGATAGAGTAGTAGAGTGACACTATTTACCGGCACGGATAATACCGACATGGAAATACCGACCCGATATTTCGTGTACAGGCCCATACAAACTGACAAGAGTTTCTATGGGCGTGTACACAAAATATCATGTCGGTATAGTACGTCCGGTAAATAGTGTCACCCGAGTAATATTTGTGATCTCTTCGCTCCATTGCCGTTGATTTCTCATTTGTGTTGTACTTCACTGACTACTTAGAAATAACTTCTTGATCTTATCTAGTAAACAATATAAGCCCTCAGGGCGCCTTTACCTACTGACAAAGGATTAGTTTTGGACTCAAGAAATTTTGAACTTTATTTAGGAAAGCCTCCTGATTTCATCGCCTTCGGTATCTCGCTGCTAATGACTCTGGTTCTGGTGGCTGGCGTGAAGAAATCCCTGTTCTTCAATAATTTGCTCAACGCCATCAACCTGAGCGTGTGGGTTTTCATTATGGCCGCTGGACTGTTCTATGTAGACACCAGCAACTGGACCGAGCACCACGGGTTCCTGCCTTACGGATGGAGCGGGGTAAGTTTTAGATTTAACCACAATATAATGACGGTGTTTATAGCCTACCAGTATCACTCATGCTGGCTATCAGTTCCATGTAAATTTGACGTGCCATCGACGTGTCCGCAAAATTCTTAATACTGTTCTGAGCTTCGCATCATGTCGTCCGTTTCTCCGGTTTCCTGTATCTCAACTCAACTACTTAGGTAGGTATTAGATACTACTTACTTAGGTGTACTAGGTAAATGGACAATCTGTGCGGATTGCGGGTTAGCATAATGATTATTGTAGGTCGTTTTAAAAACTTCCGAGGAAGAGCTAAACGCGAAACGACAAATCCATTTGGTTACCTATTGTTCTGAATGAGTGATGATATTTGTCACATTTAATTACCTTTGACGAATAATTATTTTACGATATCGATGACCAATTAAACCGCCGTGGCGTGTTATTATTTCGTCATTTCGTAAATCCTTGTAGTCGTAGATCGATTGACTAAAGATTTTTTTTAGTATTACTTATTTTTCATCAATCGATAAAATAAATAAAAATAAATATCATGGGACACTTGACACCGATCGACCTAGTTCCAAATTAAGCAAAGCTGGTACTATGGATACTAGGCAACGGATAAACATACTTATTTTAGCATTTTCTTTTTCTAATTTAGCATTTTCCCGAGGAGAAATAGGCTGCCAATGTTAAATAGTCAAGAATTATAGTTTACGACAGTGAACGTTTTTTTAAACCGATCTGAAGAGTTATATTTAACGCGCCGGAATTTTGCGATTTCTCTGGATAAAAGAAGAAGTTTCAATTTAATCAGGGACAGTGTAGCTTTCTAAGTATAGAATTCACTCATTCTTATCCCGTGGGAATTATCCCATATCGCGTTCGAAGTCGCGGGCAAAATAAAAACATAGGTACTTTAACGTTTTCCAAAATTACACCGCTGAAGATGTGAAAAAGGGGTTCAATGTTTGTACGAATTAGAATTGACAAGATTTTTTTATTTTTATTATTATTAATTTATTTATTTAAAAAAAATAAGATGTGTTTATTCTAAAAAGGCATAAGTCCAAAACTACCACACAATAGATCCATTACTTTAGTCTAGGGTAGGGTCTATTTAAAACAAAAAATAATGACGTAAATCTGACGTTGACGTTGTCAAAATCCAATATTGCGATCACCTGGAAAATAAAACCAAGTCGGCTGCTAGAATGTTGGGCGTGCTTGCTTGTTGCTGTATTTGTCAAAGGGCGGAGTTAATTCGTGCAGTGATACACGCTTGTATTAGGTACGACGAGATTTTCGGCACAAGTGTTCGAAAGGCCCTTTGTGAATTTGTCCGAGTTTCATGCACGAGCAGCATGTTCGGAATGCCGGACGCTGCCCTTGCAGCTTCAAACGGCGTTTTATTAACATTCTGCAGGATCGTTCAACTAAAAGTCCGGCTAATGAAAGCCATAGCGCTTGTTGCATCAATGTTGAAATTTTATAAATACGAGGGTTGCTACGAAAGTTTTTAGTTGTATTAAAACCATTCTGTTTTTTTTCTAAATTACTTTAATATTTTTCAAAATATACCCCTCCAAGGTCTACACATTGCCTCATTCTCAAAAACCAATCCTCAAAACACTTAAAAAAACGTTCTGCGGTAGGCCGAAGAAAAGCCGCTCAAATTCTTGTACTGCCGTGCCTCGTCCGAATTCATGAAATTCTGGCCATGCATCAGTTTCTTCACATTGGGGAATACGAAAAAGTCACACGTGGCCAGCTCAGGGCTGTAGGGTGGATGCGACACCATCTGAACACCTGTGCAGTCCAAAAAGTCCTTTTTTTTTGCTGCAGTGTGTGCAGGTGCATTATCTTGGTGGAAAAAAATCCCCGAATGCCGCTCTTTGGGCGTTCCCCACCCAGTTTTTCGAACGCTTGGGGTAGACAAACTTCGGTGTACCACTGGCTAGTAACTGCTCTTTAATTTTTAAGGGTATTACAGCCACTGGCCCACTGCGACGGAAGAAAACGGCGATCATCTTTTTGTTGACACTTCGGCCTCGAGCAATTTTTAAAGGCGGCCCCGTCTTCTTCAAACACCCACTGCATAGATTGCTCTCTTGTCAGGGGGTCGTAGCAGTATATCCAAGACTCGTCAGTAGTTAGGATGTTAGAAATCTGCCGTGAATTGCCTCCATCAAATTTGCTAAGCATAAACTGACACTCTTTTTTGCTCTTTGGTCAGCAAATGTGGTATCCAAAGCGACGCGACCTTCCTGACGCGAAGATGATCATGTAAATAAAATACTTAAAACTGCGGGTGATCCAATGCCTAGTTCACGTTCGATTTCCCGTTGTGTAATACCTATTCCTTAATCAACCACTCGGCTCTGATCACGTTTTCTGGCGTTACTGCACTTGACGGCCTTCCTGGTCTCGGCTCTTCTTTGATGTACACTCGAACCCGTTTAAACTGGTGGTAACAATACGAAATTTTTTGTGAGATTCCTTGAACGTTAAGTTTCTTTTTTAGTCATAGAATATCATAGCGCGAAATGCTTCTCGCGACAGCTCCATTGCAAAAAACAAAACTGGACTGACCTGGCCAGTATGCAATATCACTATACAAAGAGGTTAATAGATAAATTATCTTTAATTTGAAAATACAAACTGAAATATAGATGCACAGAAAAACCAGAAAAATAAGACCATCACTGGGAATCGAACCCAGGTCCTCGGTATTCCGTACCGCGTGCTATGAATACCGCGTGCTTACGAATTTCCCCTATGCACCTCATATCTCAGCTTGTTTGTTTCTTATTTAGCCACTTAAGCAGTGACGCTAGCGACATCTATGCCGTAGCCCTCATCGAGAAACTTTTTTCGGCACTCCATTGGAACTAACCGCTCACCCGGACAAGAGATATCGTTACTAAGCAATTAAATTAAGATTGTTTTTTTGGAATCTTTTTGTATCTTTAATTTATCATGCAACTTAGGAATAAAAAATTTATAGTTTTTATACAGCTAAAAACTTTCGTGGCAGCCTATAGGTAAACACGGACTCGAATAAATAATATTTTAAATGGACGACGCCGTAAACGTTATTTTATCAAAAATGACCGTAAAAGTTGACATTTTACACACACACCCACACACATTATTATTTTTATTATTTTTTTTTGACATTATTTTAAGTTGAAGTGCATAGTTTATGGTCAGCGAAAAATTAAAAAGTTAAAAAGATTGCAGGCACGCTAGCTCGACAATAATAAATAAGCGCGCCTGCAATCAGTCACAAAAAAAAATAAGTTAAAAAGGCCATGGAAATGTTGGCACATGTGTATACAGCCAAGTCTAATGGCCGGTATCAGATATTATGTTGGAACTCCGGAATTTTTTTATTGCTTCTGAAACAGCTTGTGGTGTTTTCGGTGGAAAAATACGGTTTACTAATGTTTCGGCGAAAATTATTAAGCAAATTATTAGCTCCCAAACTATTTATCCCATATTTTTATTTAGACGAAATACTTTATCCCAACTCAACATTTCGCACTGATATCATTTCCGAACTAATAATTTGATAAATTATTATTATGCAAATCATTACCTGAGATTTTTTTAAGATGTCATTTATGTTTTGGTCAAATGTGTTCATTGGCATAAGTACCTTAACTTAGCAACATATTGAATGGCATCCAACCTACATTCTTAGTGGCAGTTATCCTGGTTGCTATAAAAAAATAACCTAACATTGAAGGCTAAGGCGGGAGCTTATACTGCAATATAAAAATTGGCCAAAATGTTATTTGACAATTTGTTATTTGCCTAAGCCACTCATTTGCTACATAATTATTTGCCACATTAAAGTGTGATGAAGTAAAATTTTGCAATATAAAAAACGTTGCGAAATAAGGAAAAAGCGAAGTAAAATTGTGCCAACGATTGGTTTGCCAAATGAAACTTCGGCGAAAGATTGGTTGCTAAATGAACTACGCCGAAAAATACACCTGCAGTTTATTTTTAATGAGAAACAAGGTGAGAAAGCATAAGAAAATATTGGAATAAAATTAAATGTTATAATATAATTTGAAAAAAAGTTTATTCTATTTAAAAATTATTCACCATTTTTGAGAAATGCTTTATATTAGCCTCGGCTAAATTGGTAATTGCTGGGTTCGTATTAGTTAAACAGACTCTCAAGCTCGTCCGTTTAATACTCATACTCAGCCAGCAATGAGGGCTATCGCGTATGAATTCGCCGCTAGAGGCGCTAGTGTAGCGTGAGGTCTCCGAAATGTCAAATCTCATAGTTTTTGGGAGAGCTACGCGGGTTTATTTTTAATTAGAATAAGTAATTGGGGCAATTAATGTCTGTGTTTTGAGACAGTTTTGTGTTCGGAAACCTTTGTCCTCCCTTTTTTCCGAACAAAACGGGGACTATGCAACACTGTGGCATGCTCGATATTTTTATGGTACGGTTTTAAGGTGTATTAAATATGATTTTAATGTAAACTTTGTTTTCACGCCCGTAATAACAGACTTTGAAAGCCATAAGTACTTAAAAACCTCACGCAACAGTGCGCCATCTAGTGAGACAAAAAACGATAGCCCTCATTGGCTATTTCCAGGCCATGACAATAATCTACTATTACGTGTCAAAAAGACATTCTACTTAACTTTGTTTTTATCAAACTTGGGTTTACAAAAATCAATCAGTTGTTGCCTCTTGTTCATATTTTAATCAGAATTGTAAGATATGACACATTCAACTAAACTTTAGAATAGACAAAAAAGCAGCTAGTTCATTATAAAATTCTTTAATTGTGGGTATTTATTTATCACACAGTGGTTTAGACAAGAAAAAGCAAACATAGATGAATTAACTGATTTATAGTACTACAGTTATCATAATTTCTCGTTCCATTTGATCCTGTCGTAAGATGAAATATCAGTCTGTTGTAAGTACTCGTAATATCTCATCGTTCAATTTATTCAGTTCATCTTCCCTGGCCCAGTGTAAGAGCTCTACAAATAAATAGACCCATTCTTCCCGAGAGTTCAAAGCAATTATGATTGATCAAGTTGATAAATTCACACCAGTGCTGCAATAAAATAATAAAAGTGCTGGAGAATTTCGGAAAACCCTCAAAAACCAATATACTTTTTCACGAATGAAATTGAACGAAATGAAAAGAGATAGAATAAGGGCTCCGTTTTTGCCATTTTGGCTCCGGAACCCTAAAAATGATTGTATTTATTCTAAAAGTTTGAAATTATAAGTATATGTATAATATTTCTGTTATTACAAAAATCCAATTTCTAATGGACGACTGGATGGCCAAGTGGTTAGAGAACCTGCTACGAAGCTTGAGGTCCCGGGTTCGGTTCCCGGCCGGGGCGGACATTTGTATGAATAATACGAATGTTTGTTCTCGCTTCTTGGATGTTTAATATGTATTTTAAGCATTTATTTTTCTATTTATGTATGTTTATCCGTTGCCTAGGATCCTTATTACAAGCTTTGCTTAGTTTGGGACTAAGCCAATTGTCAATTGTCCCAGGATATTTATTTATTTATTGTCACTTTATCATTTTTAGGGTTTCGTACCCAAAGGGTGCCAACGGAACCCTATTACTGAGACTCCGCTGTCTGTCTGTCTATCTGTCTGTCTATCTGTCTGTCTGTCTGTCTGTCTGTCCAGCTGTCTCTTGAGCCGTAATAGCTAGGCACTTGAAATTTTCACAGATTATGTATTACAGTGGCCGCTACAACAACAAATACTAAAAATAAAATAAAGTTAAAAATTAAAGCGGGTCGTCATACAAAAAACGTGTTTCATTCAGCGGTTTTTGGTTGCTAGGCTGCCAAGATGATGGTCGTCAGTTGCTAGGGGCAACGCGAGTAACCCTATGTTGTTCTTAATGTTTAACTACCTACTTATTAATTTGCGATTTTATAAAACCTTCGATAATATAATAATTAATAATTGTCTCTAAGACAGTGGTTTATTTTTTGTGCAGCATTACGACTAAATAACAATTTATGATGCACAAACCTCTGACACACACTACGCACACTTCACAAAAGCCAACTTCAATAAAGCACTCACAGCCGCTGTATTTAATGTTTTTACACTAAAAAATGTCCGTTATAATTCATAATAAGTAACATTATTTATTAACAAAGTCAAAATTTAAAATCAGGTTAAGATTTATTCACTAATTCATAATAAGTACGCGCCGTTCGGGCGAATTACCGCGTTCAGCCAATTTTTTCTGCCGTGGGCGCTGGGCGGCGGTGCATGGCAAGTCTAAAGCGCTATTCAGCCTCCGACAGGGCGACAGCCAAAGAGGATGAGAATTTAAAATTGTTCTTTATTTAAAATACTTGCACCTAGTGCTTACATTTTGGATGTACTCTGTGATTTTGGTGATATGTTTTTATTAACTTGTAATGTAATGTACTTAGTTATGTTTGTTCGGGTGGAATTAATATTTCAACTTAAATTTGAAGTGGATATCTTCAACCGATTGTACTGAAATTTTGCATGCATGTATAAATCCTATGACAATGCAATATTACTATGACGTAGAGCTGATCTGATGATGAAGTTAGATGTTGGCCATAGGATCTCTGTAATAAAATGACATGACACGACCGCATCGATTTTGGTCTCATTTGATTCGTCTTGACGACTGCCTACTTTGGTAACCAGGGGCAAAAAGTACCGCCAACAAAAAGCTTGTATTAGATTTTTTTTTCCCAAAAATCATTACTGATCTACTTGTTTTTAAAACATTGTATGGAGATGCGGAACCCTTCATGCGCGAGTCGCTCGCACTCGCACTTGACCGATTTTTATCATACAGGTGTTCAGCGGGGCCGCGACATGCTTCTATGCGTTCATCGGGTTCGACATCATCGCTACCACGGGAGAGGAAGCCAACAACCCTAAGCGCTCTATTCCGCTTGCGATTGTGCTCAGTCTCGGCATCATACTCGTCGCCTACGTCACCAGCTCCATGATGCTCACCCTCATTGGTGAGTCACATAGATTTAGCTCCCAATGGTGATCCATTTGCAAAACATGTAGATCGCATTTTGACTCCTGCCTGATGTATGATAACGTCGTGATGTAACGTGATGTGAACTCCGCATTTCTTTCCTAACCTGGTGCCGTTAACGTTTGCTCATTGTCTCTAACGTTTAAATATAAACTTTTACGTACTTATTAAAGCGTTCATAATAATGCTTATACATTTAATTAATAAAACGTTTAAATATGTTTACAGTAGCTTCCAAGGCACTGGGCAAAGTTATCGAAATGAATGAATGTGTTTAACGGCCACTGAATGTGTTAAAATTAATTTCAGACAAAAATCATTTTCACCCACGGCTTTCTAGTGCCGACTTTTACAGATTATTTTAATAGCAGCAGTGACCATGGCTCTTCCGTTATATACTTTTTCCAAGTATCAACTTATTGTCCTTATTTAGCAGCAGATTGTTAAACTCATTTACGTTTTTCTATTGTCAATTAAAAATTTGATAGCAGATAAACATTAATCCTTATAGTTCTCACTTACCTATTACTAGTTGGTATGTTGAATCAGAAAGATGAAATTAAGTACCGAATAAATAACTGTTCAACGTTACGATCCGCTTTCATATAATTATTGATAATATTCGCCATTTTTTTACATTCACTTCATTTGATATACTTATTATAGTTGTCTGTTAATTAAGTTTGAGTGCCGTTGAAATAAATGAATGATTTTATTACGGACCTGAATTTGTACCAGGCAAAAATTAATGACAGGTGAACCGTGCTTTATGAAAAAGGTTTACCTTGTTGAGAGTAGATACTTTCATAAAAGTAAAATGAAATGTTTACAACCAGATGTAGACATAAACCTTTATACATTGTTTGCATTGAGTCTCGGATCTGGTGCCCGCTTTATGATATTGCAAAAGTTTTTATCCGTATTTCTGCCCTTTGAAGTTATTTAAATATTGTTAACTATTGTGGCGGTACTTTTTAATTCTTTACTTATTTTGCTTTTGTATTTGTGCTTCGTCGTTTAGTTTTAGCGCGTGAATGGGTACTTTTTTTACAAATAATGAAAAGTTAAGCTCTGAAAGTTTTAAATCTAGTATTAAAAACCGGCTGCGATGACAACGATGAAAATGATAGGAATGCGGATTTGGCATGTAGGTACCTAAGATTTATAATTTTATTCACACTTTCGGCGTGACTGTCACAACATTAGGGCGGACGAGTGGGAGACGAAGTCACAGGACAAAATGTTACATGATACACTGGTAAGCAAAAATAACTGTAAACAAAAGCGTGTCGGACACGCCCAAGATAGAGTTACGTAGCCGTTACGAAATTTCAAGTAATATTATGGATTTTGTATTTTGTACGGAATCTGCCAAGTTTAGGTATATTTTATACCTACCTTAAGCTGCTATTTACTCTTTAGCTACTAATAGGTAATTCTCAAGCAAACTTGGGCGTTATATTTTTCCTTGTAAGTTTGATATACTTAGGTACTACCATCATGATTTTTTTTTAATTTTCGAACCAGTAGTTTAGCTTTTAGAGGGGGAGGTGCTCGATTTTAATGAAAATTGGTGAGTGCTTTTTCCAGGCCCCGATTTTCGATGTCCGGGGGTTAATTACAATTAACTCTTTAGTTTAGAAGTTTTTTTTTTAGTAATATCATAGGCATATCTGTATTTAACTGGGACATTTGTCGATTTTTGTGTAACTGATTCTAATTGTTTATGAAAAAAAAAACATGATTTTTACTACTCTGTCGTATCCGTTCTCCATTTTCATGAAAACATATGATAATATCTCAAAATCAGTCACTGATATGTAGTGGTGACCACATCGGAAGAAAATTTTTTGTTACATAATATTACAACTGCTGAATAATTTTTACTTACAATATTAACTTTAAAGTTGAGAAAATAAGATGAGGTCGGCGTAAATTCTTTATTACTCTGAAGCGCGTTTCAATCAGTTGTTACATAAAGAAAAAATTAAGAATCTGCTGATAAATTCACACGCGGGCTGTTTTTACTTCTCATGTAGTGGATACATATTTGCTTTGAATACTTACTAAGTTTTATTTTTGTTTAATTTATCGGTTTGCAAGGTTAACAAGCTGTTTGATTAAGTGCGTGCCTTGTTAACTCTGATTCTGGACTCATTTTCACAGTTTGTAGTTTCACAAATCGTAATGCGGCTTCTGATGTATTATTTAAATTTAAAATGTGCAGCTCCTTTTCTTCTTGTGACATCAGTTCCTTTCTCAGTGCCATACGACAAGGTGGACATGGACTCAGCGTTAGTGCAAATGTTCTCGTACGTGCACGCGCCGACCTGCAAGTACATCGTGGCTGTCGGCGCCCTGGCCGGTCTCACCGTCTCCATGTTCGGCTCCATGTTCCCCATGCCCCGTGTCGTCTACGCCATGGCCCATGATGGACTTATCTTCAAGTTAGTATAACGCATTCATTTTGACCAGACCATGACGAGAAACACCTAGCAACTGGCCTGAGCACCGCGGACTCTTTCACAGAACTAGGTAGAATAGAAAAATTACGAAACAAGTTAAAGAAAATAAATAAATCGGTTGATAAAGTTCTATTTCGCTCGTCGTCGTACCTAACGGAGTCCTGGGAGTATAAAATTGATAAAATTACTATACTTTAAGTTCTGGGAAACCTTTTCATTGATGTTTACCCTTATTTTAAAACTAAATTGCCACAAATACGAGTATGATCAGTTCTTTTTCGTGATCTACTTTCAAAACTAAAATTTATTTGATGTAAAGAAAAGGTGCCTTATGTCTATGTTACATGATTTTACAGATTTGCTTCCGTCTTTTTAGGGTTCCGTAGCCAAAATGAAAAAAACGGAACCCTTATAGTTTCGCCATGTCTGTCAGTCTGTCTGTCTGTCCGTCCGCGGCTTTGCTGGGGGACTATCAATGCTAGAAAGCTGTAACGTTGCAGAAGCGTTCACAGATATAATATTATAGCAACTACGCAGACAAAATGGTAGTTTTTTTTTGTCTCGCGTAAAGTGGGGTAGGTAATTTTTTTTCTCGACTAACCCTATGGTATTGGGTATCGTTGGATAGGTCTTTTTAAACCATTGGGAGGTTGACTAGATGATTTTTAGATTCAGCGATCTGTTTGCAAAATATTCAACTTTTAATGCAAAATTTATTTAAAATCGACCGTCCCCCCCCCCTTTAAAATTTAAACTGTTGGGTAGAAAAGTTTGAAAAAATCGGTATGGTAGATAGTATATCAAATTTACAAGGAATCCTATAACGGCTAACATTGCTTGAGAATTATTAGTAGTTTAAAATAAGTAAATAGCAGCCTAAGGTTTAAAATATGATACCCTAAACTTGGAAGATTCCGTACACAATACGAAAACCTTAGAAAAATGTTATTTGATTTTTTCGTAATGGCTACGAAACCCTATCTTGGACGTGTCCGATACGCTCTTGGTCTTTTTTTTACAGAAATAGATACCACCGCGAACTTGATTTCTGAGACTCACTTCACCACCACTATGTGCATGTAGGCATTTGCGTTTTACAATCGGTAATGGCTGAATACCAGTGGAACTACTTATAAATAGGCTGAGGCTGAGTAGGTAGCAAGTCGGGAAGACTTTCGTCATTATCTTGAGATACTGCCAGTTGGGGTCTTGGGCAAAGTATGTCTTGAGATACAGATGGTACAAATTGTCTAATTTTTTCAAATAGAGACAGAGAGGGAGCGATGCGTAAATGTTAGTGCGAGTAGTGCAGATGCGAGCCAGCAAAGTCAAACTATAGACGGAGGTACCTAGGAGTAGAAATGACAAAAGCGAAGCATGTTTAAACATAAAGATCATAAGATACCCTTTCTACTAAACTTGAGAGCCGTAACTAAGTGGCTTTAAGCTCACTTATAGTGAAAATAAAAACAGGTAAAGAATTCTTCGATCTTATAGTTTCTGAAATAGTAATAAAAAAAACGGTATTTTTATCCCACTTTTACGAAACATTTAATATCTCCGAACCTAAGAACCACCATAATAAGGTACCTTTTATCGCGGAACGTCTCAAATATTTATAAGAAGTAATCATTATGATGTAAAAGTTATGAGAAATATTTTCGAACTTCCTATTATTATCGGAATCTCCATTAATCTTGTTAGGCGTGCGCATTTTTTCACATAACTTTGTAAGTCCAATACCTAGGACTTAAAATTATCCAATTATACGCTTGTTGATATGCGTGTTGATTTTACCACGACGTAACTATGTAAACTCATTTTTAGGGTTTCGTACCCAAAGGGTGCCAACGGAACCCTATTACTGAGACTCCATATATTTCTCTCATGTCCTCTCTATGACAACTCCTTCCTTTATGAACAGCTTATATCCTACAAAGTCTCATTACCTACGTCCATCTCTGTCCTTTTAGCCTCTAATGACATAACTATATAAGTATAACTTATTGAACATATTTATAAATAAATTTAATTTATCATGTGTACTTGTAAAATATCTTTATTTCTTTCGCTTTAATCCCATGTAATCTTCTCCTGTTGAATTCCGTATTCCGTATTCCAAAATCCCGTATTTTCTATTGATTTCGTTACCTTACCTTTACGCGTCTGTGGCGGATGCGCAAACCGCGCGAGCCAGAAAATAAAATAGCCTTTGGCACTTTGGAATAATTAAGCATTCCAATAGTGAAATAAGTTTTAAAATCGGTCCAGTAGTTTTTGAGTTAATTCGTAACAAAAATACAAAGCTTTCCTCTTGATAATATTAGTATAGATATAGATTATGGGCTTTCAATAAATTATCTCGCCTGTCACGTCACACGTGGCTGCTGGCCGGTATAAAGGCCGGGTCAATAGGATCGGAAATGGTGTTTTCCATTCCAGCACTTAATGAATAATCTTCCGGCAATCTGGCTACAGATCTGGACGGATACTGGACGTATCTTGATAGGCCACGTCTATGTAAGGGATGGGAGAGCATGCGTGTAAAACAGAATATCCAGTAGTTACTCTTGCTATGTGCAGTTTCAGTTGGTAGTAGCTAGAAATTATTTGAATGTAAATGCAATTTTGACGCTAAAATCTTAAAATATATTATCGAAAACTATTGAAAACTTTAGGCAACCATTTTTTTTGGCCTTTGGAATTGCCCGAGATATAAGTCAACCGCATTACATATTATACAAATATTAAATTTAAAACAATCAAAAAACCCGATTGCCTTAAAAACTAAAAGGAAGAAAATACATTTGAAATATTTTTTAAAGTTAGCCCCAAAGTTACCTACATATATTCACAAGATTATTATTCACTATTTCTATCCCGGGGCAATTATGTAGGTACATATTTTCCCGGAGAAAAAGTACCCTTATCTTCATAAAATTGTCTCTTGTACAAAAAACATTCTTTATTTTTTTCTCTGAGATCAATATTTCATGAGATATGGAGGGAAGAAGATGGACAATAAAAGATCAGAAAAGGTTTAAACTACATACTAATTCTGCGCGAGCGAAGTCGCGGGCCAAAGCTAGTTGATTATAATTGATGACGATGATGATAATAATGTCAACGATATTTTAAATTTAGAAAATAATTAGTACCTACTTTTATTTTTAGAAATAATTGTGCCTTTCTTAAAAGAAATGTGATTATTTTTTTATTGTCCATCTTCTTCCCTCCATATCTCATGAAATATTGATCTCTTATTTACAAAAAAACTAAAAAAAAGGACCATTACAAGTTAGCTTCACCCCCACCCATCAGTACTTTTAGCATGTGGTTTAAAACACCATTCCCTACAACTATGCCAAAATTCGCTTACCCACGAGTTTTTCCCCTGATTTTCTTTCGTTGGGTAGCTTATGTATACATAGAAGTAACAAACTAATTGTAAACCTAAAAAACTATATTTACTATTGGCATTCACAATAATCACGCATTCGTGAAAATACCCGTAACATAAGTTAAATTGCCCGTATATATATGTGTATTATTTTCATGTTTTATCTCTTACATTTAAATAAAAAGCGAAAAAGCGTAAATAGGTACGAGAATAAAAAGTTGACATTAACATCAATACAAATACGTCTCCCGTTTGTGGTCACTCGTCTTCAGTTTCATGATGATATCGTAGAAAAAGTAGAGACAATGGAGCGAGACAATGAAAATTAAATGGCTTCGTCGTCTCAGAAACTGCATAAGTAGATCTTTGTTGGCTACTTCTATATTTGCCAATTAACTTTAGAGTTAATGGATTCAAAGTTCAAAAAAATATAAAGATGTGTTAATCTTACTTAGTACAAAAACAAGTGTGAAAACTGGTTATCAACTGGGACTTTGTTACTCATACAAAACGTTTTAGATTACCTATATCAAAATATTTTAATAAGACTTAATTACTCGTACCTATAATCACGGGTAATAATACTCTTTAGTATAGAGTTGTCAACGTAAAAAATATCCTGTAAAGACAACCAGTTTGACTCCGCTAGTATTAAAGTGGGGTCCTCGGACCTCTTAGGGATCCGTAGCATGTGTATCAGGGGTCCGCAGTAGGTCATTCTGTAAACATATTTATTAGGAAATTTCCAAAAATATTATTGACAGGGGTCCGTGGAATTGTTTAAATTATAAAAGACGTCCGTGATTGCAAAAACTTTAAGAAACACTGCTATAAGGTGTTATTAATTTCTTAGGAAGCTGGCAAACATCTCCCAAACGACGGGCACTCCTGCGCTTGCGACGGTGTGCGGCGGCGTTGCGGCCTCGCTCGTGGCACTGCTCACCCAGCTCGAAGTTCTCGTCGAGATGATGAGCATCGGTGAGTGTCAAGTAAGAGTTGTTCAGACGCTTAGTGTAAGCTGGTCTAGTGGCCTAGTGGTTTGACCTGTGGCTGTGGCCTCTCAAGTAGAGGATACTGGTTTCAAATCAGAGTTCGCATCTCTAAGTTTTTCGAAATTTTTGTGCGAATGGAACTAGGAACCTTTCTTCACATTCGAAACATTTACCACGAGCTTTACGATGAAGGAAAATATCTTGACAAACAAACCTGCGAAGCAATTCAATGATGTTTTGCAGTTGCCGAACTACGGCCCAAGCCCTCTCATCCCGAGGGGAGGCCTGTTCCCAGCAGCAGGACGTAGGTATATGTATAGGCTAGGATGATGATGATGATTATGAAGAATGAATGTATGTTATGTATCATAAAAGATGCGCTCCACATGAGAAATGAGCTCAATAGAATGATTTAAGTGGGAAACTGTTTAAGATTGCTCTGTAAAAAAAGTTTCTTAATTTATTGAATCACGCGTTACTTTACGGAACTACTACAGTTATAGCTATAGTTATATGTGTGACAAGAGAGCAGTCATTTTTTGGTGCGAGTGTTGATTTTGAATCCCGAGTAAGTGAAGGATTCTACAATTGAATCACGAGTGATAGCGAGTGACTCTAGGTTAGAATCCTGAGATCAGCGAGGGATTCAAACACACGAGAATAAAAAAAACTTTGGTCTCGTGTGACACATACAACTTTTCACCTGAGCAGCGAGCAGCGAGAACATTTAAATTAAAGATTCAAATAAAACCACATATATACATAATAATATCAAATACTTTAAAATATAATCCGATTGTTAAGAAATAAATATATGTATATTACTTACTTAAAACTTTTTCTCAAAAAAAATTACAAACATTGGAACATAACCTCCTCCTTTTTTGAAGTCGGTTAAAAATGATTCATACAGTCACCATTACATTTTTAAAAAGCCACTTAAGAATGCCAGACAACGATCAAAAGTCTCCGGTAAGTAGACAGGTTTTGAATATGGAACGAAAAAGTATTCAGTAGGTAGGTTTTTTTTTTTTTTTTTATTCGACTAGATGGGTAACGAGCAACTATGATACAATTCATCTCATACTCGTAACATCATACTTTTTAATACCTACAGCAAAAAACTTCATCTTTGGGTCATTAAAAAGGTGGAACAATAAACGTATAATTTTTTATACAAATAAACTTAAAAATACGTTTTTTTTGGATTTCTATAATTTGAAACATGAATATAAATAGATTACTTGCAAATTCATTCAATTTGACTAATATTTGATCCAACTTTAAGACATAGTCAGTATATGGAACAGTTTTATTTAAAAAAAACAAGAGCAGCGACTTATTCGTACAACGAGGTTGCATACTTTATTTAAGAGTGGTAAAATTTTAACATTTCGGAAATGTTTCGCTGTCATATTCACTATGTTTTTTAAATTTCACCTCGTTTTTTTTTTTCAATTAGTCCTTATTAAAATTAATTCATTATTGACATATTTTTAATGCTCAAGTTCAACACATTTTTATTAGATTGGTATACTTAATGCTTGTTGCTTAATTAAAACGTAAAAAAAAACTCAGAAAAAGTAAAATTGAGCGGGATATTCGTTCATTTATGCTCGTTTTGTAAAACACACACAAGTCACACAAACCCATGTATCACCATCACGACACTACAGTGACGCGTTGCGAACTCAACCAGAGCTCATATTCAGAGCAACACAACCGTACACAACTAAAAAAAAAATGTCAAACAAAATGTTTAAAAAGATTACCGTACACCATCCTACCAGATTCTAGACTCGACATCTCAAACATGTGAGTTAAAATAACTATCTAAAGTCCTACACTATAGGGTTAGTCGAGAAAAAAAAACGCCCCAGTTTACGTCTATGGAAGATGCCCTAAAAAATTTTTTTATATTGTTTTTAATTTTACCACTTTGTCGACGTGACTGATATGTATATTCATGCCAAATTACATCTTTCTAGTACTAACGGTCTCTGAGCATAGCCGCGGACAGACAGACAGACAGACAGACGGACAGACATGGCGAAACTATAAGGGTTCCTAGTTGACTACGGAACCCCCGAAATGAACCCGGAAATGGAATTTATAAACAGATTTTGTTTGGTTTGCCTATCAACATATAAAAAATCCTCAAAATAGGGAAAGTGTTTACAGGGTGAAAACTGCTATCTTTTGTATTAGATTGTTTCGTTTTTCCTACACAATCTTTAAGAAGATTAAATTCACGAGAGCACTAATAAGTGCATCTTTTTAGCTGTCATGAATGTAATATCGGCGACTGCGCCGCGAGCACAAACAGTGCAAGCGTTCCACAAACGGACGTCTTGTGAATCCGCCTGATAAACTAACTTAAGTATATTTGTTGTACGAGATGCCGGATAAAGTCTCCAGTTGGAGTTATAAACAAACAGCTCACTAAGTAAGTAGGTATAGTTTAGTAGATCCCCTTCACAGCGGTTCTAGTTTAAGGGGTGTCAATTGTTTGATCCGGGATCCTGGTTCCGGGGAATGGGCGTGTCGATGCACGAGGTAATGCTTACCCAAAGCTTTCACGCTGATCGTTCCCCTATATTATATTAAACCACTTCTGCGATCGACCCGATAGCGGAATGAATAGTTTTTATTGATTACTCCATCGTCCGATTCAATAACAGAAGGTACCATTTTTAAAGTAAATTGATGATTGGTTGATTTCTGTGAAGTCCTGCTTTTTAAATTTTTCCTGCTCTCTCTCTCTCTCTCTCTCTAAAAGATTATAATTATTTAAATCTTACTGCTTAAATGGAGGTCTTCACATAGCTTATAACATCTGAGAAAATATCTGCTACATATTACTGTAACTCTTAGGATGGCTAACCATATAACCCTTGTTTTAATGACGAAAATATATTTTCATTATTCACCAAATTCAATCAATACGCATGACATCTGTGCACGTATTACTTAAACGTGTAAAGCACGTGTGTCCGTTTTATGTTATAAATGTAACTGTAAATTGAATTCGTTTTAAAAGGTGGTATTATAAATTATCTAGCATTAAATGGGTACCTAAACCTACAAGTATAATCGTGATAAGTCGTTACTATGATTGGCACCACATCGCTATTGCTTTAGGTTGAAGAACGTATAATTAACGGTTCTTTCCAGTTACAGAAAATATCAAATAAGGCAATAAAATAAACCTAGAAACTAGGTAATTACATAATTCTTAGTATTCTGATTGCAAACGACCATATTATATCAAAAAAACAATAAAGTTCTTGCGCGCGGTGGGTGTGCGGTGTGCCATGGTGGCGTAGGTATGTTAGAAGTACAATGTTTTTGACTGATGGCTTTCCTGTCGCTGCCGCTAAAAGTCAAATTTTTAGGTTTCCGTACCTCAGTTGGCTAAAACGGAACCTTTATAGCAGCGTTTCGTAACTTCAGGTCGCGACCCAAATTCGTGTCGCGGACGGTATTCAGATACCCATCGCGGGAATTCTCTTATCACAGCATATTATTAAAGAACATGACGTTTTTGAAATATTTTATAATGACGTCTATTTCAGCGTTAGTTTTAGGGACTGGGCTTTAATTATTCTTATAGTTTATGTATGTAAATACAATTTGGGTTATAATAATAAATTTGGTAGGTAATATAATTTGGGTAGCCGGCCAAAAAGGTTAAAAATCACTGCTTTATAGGACCACTGTCCGTCTTTCTTGTCTTAGACAAACAAACTTACATGGTTGTCTTAATTATTGGTCGGTGTGGTCAGGTACTCTGCTGGCATACACATTGGTGTCGAGCTGTGTGCTGGTTCTCCGGTACCAACCGAACTACACCAACTTGATAGAGCTCCTACCGCAGAGCCTGCGGACGCCAGTCGACCCCGAAGGCACCGTCGCTGCTCAACGCGAGACTACTTTTGCCGTAAGTCTTAGCTGAACTTTTTTTAGCCATGTTTTTCCGCATAGGTTTACTCTACAGAATAATTATGCAGCGCATATTAACTGAATAATTACGTTCCAATTTCCGTTTCTCGGTATTGATTCCCAGGAATTGTCGAGAATTTCGGTAACGGGATTCTCGGGATTAATCCTTAGTTCCAACGGGTATAGAAGAAGAATTCATCATCATACAAACACTGGTCTTGAATTATAATAATGGTGTCCGTAGGTATTTATAACAGTCTATAGTTTTATTAATTATTTACTATAAATGTACACCTACATACCTGCACTTTTTTATGGTCATTTAAGGTTATAATTTTTGTTATATTCATCAAAGTGGCCGTGGTGGCCTAGTGGTTTGACCTATCGCCTCTCAAACAGAGGGTCGTGGGTTAAAACCCCGGCTCGCACCTCTGAGTTTTTCCAAATTCATGTGCGGAATTACATTTGAAATTTACCACGAGCTATGCGGTGAAGGAAAACATCGTGAGGAAACCTGCACAAACCTGCGCAGCAATTCAATGGTGCGTGTGAAGTTCCCAATCCGCACTGGGCCCGCGTGGGAACTATGGCCCAAGCCCTCTTGTTCTGAGAGGAGGCCTGTGCCCAGCAGTGGGACGTATATAGGCTGGAATGATGATTCATCAAACTGACCACATTTTTATGAAATTTAAGTAACTATACTTAGTAAAAAAAATATAACAAAAAATTTCCCGACTACAAAAAACCATGAAAATAATTTTCTACCGGTCTGAAGTCGGTGCGTCAGCACGAGCAGCAGGAGTGGACCTGTTGTCTATCTCACCTACGCACTATAATATGTTGGGCTTCAATCACTCCTGCTGGCTTGTGCTGAGGCACCGACTTCAGACTGATAGAAAATTATTTTCATGATTTTTTGTAGTTGGTTAAATTTTTGGTATAATTTTATTTTTCACGCTTTTTAGGGTAAATAATCTAAGACATAATAGTTTAATGTCAACTGCTCGACACCTTTTACGAAATATTGCTTTTTCTGATATAGAGACGTTCATTATTGAGGAGTCCTGGTACTTTACCACCCGTTCCATTGTTCTGAGAGGAGGCCTGTGCCCAGCAGTGGGACGTATACCGGCTGGTATGATATCCAAATTACCATTGGTGTCCGTACAATATTTGAAGAGTTCTATCGATTTTCTTAGGGTTCAATCATAAGATCTAGATTTGGTGCTTAAGGGTCCTAATTGAAAGCATTCCTATACGAACGAAATAAAATATTTCAAATCGGTTCATAAATGATGAAGTTCTTGTTGTTGTCGTCCTATGGTAGCCCAGTGGTACAAAGGGCCTTCGTGAGACGTCGCCGTCCGCTCAGCAAAAAAAGAATTGAAATTTAAATTTTTAGCAGCTCATGTATTACTTAAATGTTAGTACCTATAAGAAGTGTCCTCGCGAATTGTAGCATGTTTTGTTTTGTATATTTATTTCACCAACACATTATCATTGCCACAATTTCATCATCCTACGTTAGCTAGAAGTACCACAATTGGTTTGAGAACATACTTCCAAAGGCCAGGTGTAGTGTAGGTAGTCGGAAACTAATTTTTACGTTTGCAAGAGACTAAGTAGTAATATATGTTTATGTTAATACGGCTTATGTGTTTCGTATGCACACGCTCAAGTAAAGTTCAAGCTAACAGAACTGGCGAGCAGGACCGTGTGTAATTTTATTAAATTTAACTGGATACCGTATCTAAGAAAAAGGATCTTGATAAACATAAATACAGATAAACAGACATAGAAGGGATCATATGTATAAGGATTCCTTTTTTCCATTTGAGATGCAGAACCTTAAAAAGCTAAACACAATCTATTTCCAGGATTATTCATTACCTCCACTTTGCATTTGCAGCATTGGAAAATAAATAATCCAGGCCATCCGTACTTAAAATTATAATTTAATTTGAAAGATAAATACAACAAAGGGTGTACTTGTGGAAAATTTAACGCTATTGCCGGCTGTTGTTTATTAATAGCATTGTGGAGGCAGGTATTATCCTCAGCGAAAACGGGAACGACCGGACACGTATTCATAGGGCTCAAAGGGGGTTTTAATACACCTATGTACTCTCGAACCTAACTAGTTCATCGATTTCGCCAGGCTGTGCCGGCTTAGTGTATGTAATTTCAAGTCCTCAAACATTTCGATCCGTTTTCATCTAAGTTAGGATTCAACCCAAAATTACGAGTAGACTGCAATTTTGACACACACACACACATCCTCATTTTCGTGAAAAGTATAGGTACTTTAGGTATACCCCTACGAGTATACGATTTATGTAGATTGTTAAAAAACTAATAATGTTCTTAAGCATCTGATTCAATACGTTTTAACACACCTACTTACTAATTACAGAAACTACTGAAGTCAGAGACGTAACATTTAGCAGACATACTCTTATTTCTTTAGGCTCATAGACATCTACTAAAAAGGGATTTATTGAGATTCTTACGGGATATGGATAAAAGGGATTTATATTTTCTATTCAATGCAACTCTACTCGTATCTCCGTAATTATAATTATTATTATTATTAAAGACTTCAAATTTGGCATGTAAGTAGATAGTTATATTACCTACTTATATTAGTTAGCCAAAACAATTTTTAGCATTAAAAAAAATCCACGCGATAGGGAATAAAAAGGCTTTTTTTTTGTTCAAAGCAGAACTACATCCGTAATTATGATTACTAGAGAGTTGAAATGTGGCATTCAAGTAAGAAGCAATAATAGCTAAAGAGTGTTTTCAAAATTTTCCAAAATTTCCACAGGAGAACAAATACTTAAAGAAGATTTTTATACTAACTGACTCAGATAAGATAACACACTAGCTAAACTACCGGAGTTAGAGATTGGTAATTTGGAAAAACTATTTTCACCTCAGCACCTCAAACAGGCAGGTTTTGCTATGAGAAATCAGTGAGCAAAATCGCATTTTGCTCACTCCGTGAGACAAAGTAACTTTTTAATTATTTTTTTTAAATGATGAGTACAGTGTTGGGTCTACTCACTGAATTCCAAATATTTGAACTTTACTTTGATCTGTCATTTCACTTCAACTCGAAAAAAGCAAGAGATAGGATCAAATTTGTCGATTACAAACTTAAATTAAATTTTTGGTATTAAAAATATATCGAAATATTTCCAAAATGTAAATTTTCCCGATCTTTTAATAAAGTATGCAACCTCGTTGCACGAAAGCCGCTTCTCTTGTTTTTTTTTTATAAAAGAATTCCGTATACTGCCTCTACAGTATAATTATTATTTGTTAAATTGAATGATTTTTTAACAAATCTATTTATGTTTATGTAATAGAAATCTTAATAAAAATCATATTTAAAGGTTTAATTGTTCCACCTTTTCAATTACCCCGAGATGAGGCTTTTTGCAGTATTAAAAAATAAGTGTGACATTAGTACAAGAAGTTAAGATTGCATGTTATGAGTATGCGATTTGTATTGTAGCTACTGGACTCTTTTTATGGTTTTAAATGTAATTATTATATTTGATAATAATCGGATTCTATTTTAAAAAAAATGTGTTTGTTTTGTAAACAGGGAGGTATATGTGGTTTTATTCTTATGTTACATTTAAATTATGTTCTCGCTGCTGAGGTGAAAAATTGTATGTGTCAAACGAGACCAAAGTTTTTTTGCATCTCGTGTATTTCAATCCCTTGCTGATCTCAGGATTCTAACCTAGAATCACTCGCTAACGCTCGTGATTCAAATATAGAATCCTTCGCTTACTCGGGATTCAAAATCAACACTCGCAACAAAAAAGAACTTTGCTCTCTTGTTGCACAAATAACTATTTTTGAGGGTCTTAGTGCACCTGCACTAAGGAGGGATTTTCTTTTAATTTCCGGGGGATAGGAAAAAAAAAGTGAATTTCTAATACAAACTGACTAGTTGATATAGAAACTTGATATGAGTAAATATTTGGCACATTATATTCTTATAAAGGAAATTGCACCTCTACGCAAGACTAAAGTAAAAATTTCTCTGTAAGTTTGTTTGTTTTCACCGCTATTCCACTTGTCAAATTTTTATGAAAATTAAATGAGACACGTGTCCTGTATGCTAATTTTATGAAGAAAATTTATGTTTTCGCATGATAAATGAATTTAACGCGTACAAAGTCGCGGGAAGGCTAGCTAGTTTAACTATATAAAAATTAAATTAGGTATTATATTACAAGAGATTACCAGAAGCTGTACGAATATTCTTTTAATAGTGTATCTTTTTTTTACTATAACTAGCTATTGCCCGCGGCTTCGCTCGCGTTAAATTTGGGGTAACAATTAACATACATTTACTCTCTGCGATCCATTTTTTCGTGTTTTGATTGATTTTTTGGAGGATTTCATGGAAATATAAATACAGTAAGACGTTGTTTTAGACAGATGGTGCACATTTTGGTATTCAAAAATCAACCTACATACGTAATTAATCATTCATATTTCGTACCCTGTTTCGCTGAAACGTTAAAGACGTTAAAGTACTACGCGTTTCTTTTGTCGACGACTTCCTACACGATATAGGATTGTATCTCGAGAAATTGTAAAGTCCCCGCGGGACATGAATTACTGTTATGATCTATTTTAATATTCTTAATTGTCGATGAGAGACATATTGTAGCTTTCTATTATTAATAGTACATTGTGTCTTACGGGCAGTAAATAAGGAATTACGAACGAGAGTCTATTAGAAGCCCGAAGTCGAAGACTGAGGGCTTTAATGAGTCGATGTTCGTAATTCTAGTACCGCCCGTGCGACATACAATGTTTTTCATCACATTTGCAAGTAATTTTTTATATTTCTAAAAGAAAAAATATAATTGTTCCAAATATTGGCGATACCTTAGGCTGCGCTCTTGGCAGCGTCCCCCTCCCCCTCCCTCAGCATGTGCCTGAGCCGCGTGTGCATGTGGTCCTGCTGCTACGCCATGCGCAACACCATCAGTACGGACACGGACTCATTTACCGTCCTTGGGCTTCATGACAAGAAAATTAGTACGCGCAATGACTCATTTACCGACCACGGGTTTCATGACAAGCACATTAAGGTCGAGAGTTTTATTTGGGGGGTTGCAACCAAGGTGGCCTGCATGTTACGACACTGTTTACGAGCAAGTGTGATGAAAAAGAATTTTGAATATCTGCCCCGAAATTGAATTCACTTATTTTTATTCTGCGGAAATTTTGCATAAAAAAAGAAGTCTGTCTATCAGGGATATTGTAGCTTTCTATTGGTAATAGATTTATTAAAATCAGCTCAGTAGTTTCAGATATTACCCCCAACAAACAAAGAAACAAAAAAAGTTGAGATATTTTCCTATTTCATGGGATTTTCTAAAAATCTTTCCCTAGTGCACCTCTCTATTACTTTATGCCAATTTCAAGTCTCTAGCACCAGTACTTTTGGCTATGCGTTGTCTGTCAGTCAGCCAGTCATGGTACTGTTCAGGTAGAGTTAGGTATACAATTATAAATAAATCAACCCTGAAGTTGAATTCACTTTTTGCTATCCCGCGATAGTTTTACGTTTTCCCGGAGAAAAGTAGCGTAAGTATGCCAATCAGGGATAATGTAGCTCCCAATTGGTAAAATATCTTTTTAAATCAACCCCAATGATGAAAGTTAAGTATTTCGATCTTGCGGGTATTTTGCATTCTTCTGTAGAAAAGCAGCCTATGTCAATCAGAAATACTGCAGATTACTATTAGTGAAAGAATTTTGAAAACTAGCTCCGAATTTGGATTGTCTTACTTACTTCTATGTACCTATCCTGCGGTAATTTTGTATTTTCCCAAAGAAGAGTAATCTGTACCAATGAGCAACAGTGTAGCTATATATTATTGGAAGAATTTTTAAAATCAGCTCTGAAGTTGAATTCAGTTTTTTCTATCCCATGGGAATTTTGGATTTTCCGAAAAAAAAGTGGCCTATGTCAATCGAGGATAGTCATATCATATGAAAGAATTTTTAAAAGCAGTGCCAAAGTTGAATTTACTTATTTCTATCCCGCGGGAATTTTTCATTTTTCCGGAAAACGTGTCCTATGTCAATCAGGAGTACTGTAGCTTACTTTTGTTGAAAGAACTTTTAAAATCAGATCCGAAGTTGAATTCACTTATTTCTATCCCGCGGGAATTTTGCATTTTCCCGAAGAAGAGTAATCTATACTAATGAGGAATAGTGTAGCTTACTATTGATGTAAGAATTTTTAAAATCATCCCCGAAGTTGCATTCAGTTTTTTCTATCCCATGGGAATTTTGTAATTTCCCGAAGAAACTGCTGACACTGTCAGCATTATGCTGATGCCCGAACCATTTGCCGCAATTTAATGGGTCGAGTAGCATGCGGGGATACTTTTAGGTTAAGGCGGGATTTTTATAAAAGTTCATTAACCCCTACATTAGAAAGCAGGTCTCACGAACTTTTATAGAACCCGCATATAGTTAGTAAGTTAACTTAATTTTTAGAGTAGGTACCCTTCTTGTGTAATATGCATTATATACCTACCTAATTGTTGGCAATAAACGCATTTTCTTTCTTTCTTTCTTTAAGAAAAAGTAGCCTTTGTCATTTGGGGATAGTCATATCACATAATATGTAAGATTTTTTTTTTAATCAGCTCCGTAATTGAACTAATTTATTTCTATCCCGCGGGAATTTTTCATTATCCCGGATAAAAAGTAACTTATGTCAATCAAGAATAGTGTAGCTTACTAACGGTGAAAGAATTTTTAAAATCGGATCATTAGTTTCAGAGATTCGACTACAAACAAAGAAGCGAAAAAAGTTTAGATATTTCCCTATCCCGTGGGAATTTCGAAAAATCCTTTCTTAGTGCGCGTCTACATCTACTAAGGAACATATATTCCAAATTTCAAGTTTCTAGCCCCAGTGGTTTGAAATCAGTCTGATCATCATCATCACTCTATTGCTAATGACATTATAATATTAAGGATGGTACCTATTGGGCAGTAACCAGCACTCCTACGTTTACTTAATTTACTCTCGATCGGTTGGACACGTTAACGGATTACTGGAAGCTCAAAGGCGGATCTTCTTACTTTACGTACTTAATGGGTATAAAATGCAAAGCGATTAAGACGACATACGAAAACAGTATTTTCACTCTCAAATGGGCTAGGCTTTTGATAAATACTAATTATTTAGTATTGTAATACTGCTCATAGTCAATAACGATTGTATGTATGTAAACTCTGTATTGTACAAAAGAATAGAAACAAAATACAATTGGCAAACTTCGAGATACTTGTACAAAAGCGGACTTATCCCTTTATGGGATCTCTACCAGTCAACCTTTACGTTACGATAACGATACTACAGCAATATACAAACAGTGGTCAAAACGTAGGCGATTATCACATCCTCATTGATTATTAAAAAGTTTTGCGTTGATCGCCTGGGAGGTAAAACGCGTCTACTCGTACCTTCTGTTCTTGTACCACTGGACATAAAACGCGTCTACTCGTACCTTCTGTTCTTGTACCACTGGACATAAAACGCGTCTACTCGTACCTTCTGTTCTTGTACCACTGGACATAAAACGCGTCTACTCGTACCTTCTGTTCTTGTACCACTGGACGTAAAACGCGTCTACTCGTACCTTCTGTTCTTGTACCACTGGACGTAAAACGCGTCTACTCGTAGCTTCTGTTCTTGTACCACTCGTGACAATATTGTCACGCTACTAAAGTTATTTACCGACAACTTTTCCCTTAATTTATTATAACTACTAGCATATTCATGAGACATACATCGATTCGTGTGGCGCGTGTACGTTAACGTTAACTGATTTGTTTTCACTTCAGCACAAATTTACATGAGCGAAGACAGTTTCAGCATTATTCCGTAAAGATGATAATAGCGCTTTTTGGGATTATTTTAACGTTTTAAAAATCCATGTTAGTATGAAATAAACACTAATACATATATACATGGTAGTTATAATTGAAGTCTGGTACAATTTATGTTGTCTTACGAATAAAATATTGATTTCTAGGAGTTATTATTTATTTCAGTGTTGTTCGAGAAAAGCACTATACAACACAAGCCTCGGCCTGAAAGAACTTACCAGCCTCGTACTCATATCGTATTACTCGGCGTGCAAGCCTTTTTTTCCGTCTTCTGCAGTAATGTACTATTTTCAACAGGCAGGATAAAGAACCAGTGGGTCACCTGATGGTTAGTGATCACCGCCACTCATAAACATTGTACCCTGACCCTATAGAGATAGGGACCCTGACCCATTTCCGCGCATCGAATGTTATGAATTATTCACAACGAAACAAGATGGCCAGTCTATAGGTTAAGAAAACTACTTTTATCTATCAGGATATGTATGTAGGTTATAGAGTTAAATTTTATCCACTCTCCCCCCCTCCGGGAGCCGGGAGCGCGGTATTTTCCATTTTAAAAGAAAACCGTACCTACACGATACATAAAAAGTGTGTATAAACGAAATAATCCTTGATAAATTTACTATAAACCTTTCATACATACAAAAGCGATATCACTTATAGTTTCAGCGCAATATGTTACCAAATACTAACTTTTTTTTATAATTAATCGATTTTTTCTGCTAAAAGGTTAGTTTTCTCAAAAAATTCACTCTTTACCGCCAAGATATGTATCACAGAAGTTTAAGAAATTTATTTCTAAACTCTTTCATTTACTGTTGCTATGCTATTTTTTAAATTTAATTAATTGTGCCATTCAGCGAAATATAAATATTCGTACTGGTTAAACGGTGTTACTTTAAATACCATTAGACTCTCATATGTTTTCCTGGAATCTATAGGTAAGTATAGAACTATTTCCTGTATTTACAAAAAAATTTAGGCCCTACTAGGCTTTTAGGATATAATAGGCGGGGAAATGGTCAATTTTCACCTATTTTCTTAAATAACTTCAATACTGATTAATTTAAAATAATGAAAATATATATTTGAGATTTTCATAATGTACCCTTTAATTTGATATGTCACACGATATAGTTTATGTATAGTTTTTTTTTTCTAATTTGCCAAATTTTCAGCTAATTGTACTGAACTACTAGTTGTTTTACATAATTGACTCTACAGATGGTTTTAATAGTTAGCGATGTCCCAGTTTCTTTGAGCACATTAGGTACCATCAGCCAAATATGTGGTCTACCACCCTAAACTTGATAATCAAAACAATAATGCCAATATACGTGTCTGTCAACTTGAAAGTTCGAATTTAGCGACATATTCATTTGATAGGAACTTGTTTAAAAATTGGTAGACCACTTATTTGGCTGGTGGTACCTACACAAACTTTACCTTGTTTTATTACCTACTAGAAGAGAAAATAGTTCGAGCTACCTCCATTTAGTCGCGGGATTCACACGGCAGAGTTCGTTATTGTTGTGTTGCCATAGGACAGGGGTTTCCTTTTTGCGGCCCGGGACTGTTTTGTAATATCACTTATAGTACCTACATACCTACAATAGGTAACTAGGTAGATATCTATTAGGTACAAATTTATATTACCTACAAGTACGTGAAGTCCTTTATCAATTTTTTAAGATTTTTTCATTATGTGGCCCATGTCTGCCAAAAGGTTACCAACCCCCTGCCATAGGAGAATTCGCATTGAACATCGACAAATTGATTGAAAGAATTACTTAGCTAGTTCTTTGTTATGTAGTATTTGCAAGAGAGATTTTGGTTTGTAGGTACCTACGGATAAATATTTATTCGTAGGATTGTACCTAATTACCGATAACTAACAACAGGAAAAAAGAAAATATTTATTTACACACAATTTATTATGTGTACAATAAATAACAAATACGTTATTACATAAACAAAGAAAATAAAACAAAAACTAACTAATCTATTCGAAGCCTAAAAGCCTATAAATATTAACAAATATCGCTACTCTTAGGCAGGGCTGGCTGTGTTATACGTATACATAATTATGCCAATACGTTGACAGGAAAAGGTTATAAATAATTGTGTATTTTGAACATGAAACTACCGTGAGACTCACTCATAGTAAATGATATTGTAACGGATAACTCACGTCTTAAACCGAGTTTAGCTGGACATGTTTGGGGCTATTTCGTAGCCCTTCTTCTCAGGAGCACGTGACTCAGCGCACCGCCGCCGCACTTGTGCGCCGGTGTTAGTTTCGTCGGGCAGTCGCGCGAGCAGAGCGGTGGCTCGTAGTGTGCGTGTTGCGGCAGCCGCCGAGTCGCGTGCTCCTGAGAAGAAGGGCTACGAAATAGGCCGAAACATGTCGAGCTAAACTCGGTTTAAGACGTGAGTTATCCGTTACAATATCATTTAATATAATTGTGTATTATATAAAAACGTGCCTTTAGCTATCATTGCTACATATCGTATGTTTATAATTTTATTATTAATGTTATTTTCTAGGGCCGCAATAAGACTCACATCACTGCATCAAACCAGCGTGTCATGGTGCGTCGCGTCACTCGCAGGTAAGGACCGCTCAGTCTTAACGCGAAGCGAATTGTTTAATGATTTGAACTTCTTAAGTTGCCAAGCGAAAGGCCGGCCGACCATATTATACTAAAACCTTATTTCTGTAACTGTTAAGCGATGCTAGTGTGTCCACAGCTCTCCGGACTCCGACGATACGATGCCAGGAGACGACAGCGAGGAATTCGGAAGGGATGATACTTTCCTCATGAACTCTCACACTGAAAATAAATTTTACGGTAATCAAATTTCTTAGATTCTAAAACTAGAAACAGTAAGAGAAATAAATTTACTTTTTTTTTAAGTTTTAAAATAGATGCTTTTTAAGTTTTAATTCGTTACCATGCGCAGAGTTTCTAAAATTATTTAAAATATAAGGATTGAGTTAAATAAAGTCGGATCTTTTTAGTTGGTACGTACTTGTATGGTTTATAGCCGGTAGTACAACAGAATGTTCCATTCAATTTGTAAATCTACCGCGTTACTCGTAAATGTCCATCCATTCTTTTGTTGTTTGTTTCATTGTAATTTTAAGTGTACAATCATCGTTCTACAACGTATCCACTACAAATCCTAAAAAAAAATCCCTAAATTTTCCCTGACTTTCCCTGACCACATTTCTAAATTTCCCTGACCGATCAGGTACAATTCAAGGCAGATTATATGATTTTACTGCCCGAGATACTAAGCTAGACCCGATGATGGAAATTCACTGCACACTGAACGTGCTCACTTTATCGTTGACAGTTTTTATGGTGCCACTTTTTTGCGTCGCCCAGAACTGGAACGACTGGTGCCAAAATATCGAGCAAAGTTTTGGGAAATCACGACGGCGGTTTAGAACCAATACCGTCTATCTACCATCTTTTAGCATGATAGTTAGGTGTTATTGATTCTTAACCGTCGACGCGGTCGACGAGTTTTTTCCTGACTTTTTGGATTTCTCGCAAATTTACCTGATCTTCCCTGACTTTCGCTGACCACCTTGAACTTTTCCCTGACTTTCCCTGACTTTACAGAAAATGGACACCCTGGGCTATCAAAATTTGGTTTACAGCACTTAACACAAAGCTATTCTCTGGAATCCAGGACGCGATTGATGCGGTAAGAGCCGAAGCAACGCGGAGATGCCACAAAATTCATTCACCAAAATCACACGTATTTCCTTTTGTGTTGAAGCGATCGCCGTTTTGTATGTTATGGCCAAATGCGCGTCTCTTCAGTATCTAAGTACCTATTAATCGCGTTCTAGTTTCGGAGGAGCAGTTAGATAACGCGATTCTGGTAAACCAGGAGCTGTTCCCGGTGGATCGTCTGGGAACCAGAGCCGCTGCCGCCGGTTCCTCGACGCCGTGACCCGTCAGCTGCACGCCCGTTCTTACTTGTGCCCAGGCCTTTTCCCCTGGGTCGACAACGGTCCGGCAACTGATCACAGCGGTACATAACAATATTAATCTTTATATATCTGCGATAGGTAAAGAATTTCAATTAATCGAAATCATACTGAGTAGCGTGCGAGTAGCGACAGCAAAAACAGAACGTAATGTGGAACCAAAACTTTTAACAGTCCTTTGTTCTCCGCCGGAAGTCAAAAACTTTTAATAAAATGCTCTCAGTAACCAGGTACAACTTCTCGCTTGGAGTTGTTTTATTCAGAAATAGGCTAGATATTTACCTACTTTTTTCCAAGACTTTCTATTCATATTTGAAAAGTAGTAACGCGATACGACTTTATTAAAAGTCTTGAAAGTGCAGCGTGTAATTATACACCTGCTTTGTTCCAAGAGCTCGCGATTTCTTGCATAAATGCAATTCCTTGAAAATCAGAATAAAGGCAGGAGATTATTAGACATGGCGTTTTAAAATTTCATAGAATTCAAACTACCTATAATAGCGGATTCAAACGGATATATACAACAGCTACGTTAGGTGTCTTGTTTTATTAGCATTGATATTTGTGTGCCGGTGTATGATTGTATGTTAAACTTATTTTATTTTAATATATATTGAAGTAGATAAATTGTCAATGTGTTGTACCTACCTATTTAAACAATTGATATTTTTAATTGATGCCATATTAAATTTTGAGTTCAATTTGAGAGATAATTCTAGGTATCTACTACTGAAGATTATGCATTTAAAGTTAAAGATGGCTATGAAACAACAGGTATGTTCGTCATTAAGTCGGTGGGTACCATGTACCTGCTGATAATCCTGTTCGACATCCTCGCGGCGTACGGCAGCCCGGGTTCCTCCACCTTCACTCTGGTCGTCATGACCGGCTTGATGCTGGCCATCATTGTCATCTTGCTGCTCATCTCGAGGAAACCTCAGAATCGGTAAGTTGTTCTTATAAAACAACCGTTAGGTATAATATGTTTCAAAGATAACTAAACTGTACATAGTCTGTTTTAAACGTAATATGGACAACTAAATAAACAATAGACTTATTACAGTAAAGGTCTAAAATCAGCGTAATGATCCATATTAAGATATAACTAATGCGACAGTTTTGTCTTAGGAGACACTTGGTTTCTTCCATCTTTTAACTAAATAGCTAGATGGAAGCAACTCATTTTAAAATTTAACATTAGTATATTACTTTAGTAATATCATGGAAAAGCGGCATGCAATGTGGTATGCAAAACGTGCTTAATTGAAGAGATTAAAGCAAACAACTTTATGGTTCAAGGAAAGTTTAGTTCTTAATTCTTTTTTATACGTAAAATGGAGATATTCTCGCTTGTAGACAGGTACCTTTTTTATTTTATTCGTAGCTTGTACCCCAAAATTGTACATTATTATTATACATTACCATGCTCTCCGTTATTTATTTATACAAGAAGGAGCTTGTTTTACTTTCTCACATCTGCAAATTAAATATATATAAATATCATGGTACATTTGACACCAATTGACCTGGTCCCAAACTAAGCAAAGCTTGTAGTATGGATAGTAAGTAGGCAACGGATAAACATACTTATATAGATAAATACATACTTAAACAAGTACATATTAAACATCCAAGACCCGAGAACAAACATTCGAACCGAACCGAATCGAACCCGGGACCTCAAGCTTCGTAGTCAGGTTCTCTAACCACTTGGCCATTAGGTCGTCTAATAATTGGGCATACATATAGGAATAGCCTATTTTGCGAGGCACCTTGTCAGTGTGTCAACATTTCCAGCGCGGCGCTGGTGTATTCGACGCCCGCGCTGCCGTTCGTGCCGGCGACAGCCATCGTCGTCAACATCTACCTGATCCTGAACCTCTCCATCCTGACGCTCGTGCGATTCACTGTGTGGATGATCATTGGTAAGCAATCTTCTTTTGTTTTATCGCAAGAGTTCCTAATTCAAACTTAACTTACTTAAGCACAGTTTCCAACGCGAACGGAGTTCATTGTAAGTACTTTCATGCAGCCGATCGTTGTACGTGACGCTGAGTCCATACGGAGTACGATCCGCTTGCGGTGTTAATTGGGCTTTTTCCTTGAACTGAAACAATTACTTTGCTTACCTGCGACCTTATGATAGCTAGGTCTATGCAAGAAATGTGTGTTCATGCAGTGCCTCCACCTCTGCGCTGTAAGAACCAGAGCTCGGAAAGGGTGAGCTATTCTTATGCCATTACTGTCAGATGTAGATATAAATATAGATACACACTGAAAATAAATATAAAAAAAACTTTGATGATTAAACTAAACTAAAATGACAATACATTGTAAAACGAGTACTGACTAAGTTTTTAAATGTATTCAAAAGTTTCTGTGTAATTATAATAGATGACTATCAGCTTTTCTGTATTTTCTATTTTCAATGCTAATTTTCCTGCTTTTACAGAGAGTAAATACCTAATCAAATAATATCCACTTATCCACTGAAGTGCCAAAATTGTACCTACATTAACGGCGACGTAACACTTGTAGTAAAATTACCATTAAATGACAAGGTATGTATCCGTATTATGCGAATTCTCGAAACAGCTCCCCCTTTTCGAGCTCTGCAAGAACACACACAATTTACACAAACCCATCTATGACCACCACCACACTACTCATCTTCAGAGCAAAGCAACCGCCTGATCCAATAAATGACTTTTTTTCCTTCAGGATTAGTGGTTTACTTTAAGTATGGTATCAAGAACTCTGCCCTGGAGATGAAGACAGACGAGGAGGCAGTGTCCCCGCCCACCCCGAGCCCTCTGGACCGCACCACGCTGCCGCCGCCTTCCGCCCAACCAGCTCGCCACGTTGGTGACCGTAACATTTTCGAAGGCGACGGTAGCAGCGGACTCTACGGCAATCTTGAGTGAGTACACCCCAACCGCAGCAAACAAAGCCCCCCAGGACCGCATTATGCAGCGGTCGTCCAACACTATTGTCGTTCCAATCGTTTATTTAACTTTTGACATATTAAGAAGTGAAGTTTTACAATAATTTTCGGTACAATTTACTACAGAGAATACCGTACTTCATGGACGGGTACCGTCCACTTACTGATTTCCCATGCGTAATGAACCATAGACTATAAAAACCGTTTTGAAGTAAATCGATTTTATAAATAAAACATACATTTAAAATTATTGTGATTATATTTTATATCAAAATCATTTAAAAATAATAAATACATTAATATGCCTTTAGGGATTAAAAAGTTAAAACAACTAAAATAGGCACTTTAATTATACCTGCCTACCACGGGCGTCTCGCTGTGAGTGACAACAAACTGGCCTCGCTGCCGCGTCCAGTTTTGCCGCTTCATAATTGACCAAAATTACTAAATTACCGTCGGAAGTGATAAACATATTAACTTTACATAAATGGTTTATTTTAATATGTAAGATAAAGTAACTTAAACACCTGTGAATGTTTATAAAACAATGCAAAATGTTGAGCAAAAATAAAATATGAATGTGTTAAATCGATTAAAACTTCTTCATGAATAAAATCGATTGTTAAAAGAAATCGAATCAGGAACGCATCAGGGCATCACTATTTTAATTAGTACTCGAGCTGTCAAAAGTTAAATAAACGATTGGAACGACAATAAACGTGCGTTCTGACCATGACCGTAGAATTTTCGAAAAAGCGGGTAGCAGTTGACCGCTGTGGACCTACCTATGACATTCATGACCATGAATGTCGTTGGGCAGGTGGCAAGGAACAGGGAAGGAAATTAATTATTCTATGAATGGATTCTCTATGAAGGATGGTTAAGCTTTGAAGCTCAACATGCATTTCTTTTTTCAACGTCACGTGTTAGACTGAAGTAGTATCCTTATCTGTTTTTTTCTTATGTGCTTTTTAATAGATATAACCACAGTATTTTAGCAGGTTAGCGAATCTCCATCGCTGAACGTCGGCTATTGAAAACTTTGGGTCTATATATATGTTTTAATCATGTTCTCGTAATGCGAGTCGCGTTTAAATCTAAAGAGAACATGACTTAATGGTAGCGTATTTAATACAAAATAAAATTGTAAACGACCTAAATAAATGGTCTTGATTTTCCATTTGCTAACGTTAATTTTGATGCCTGGGTAATAATTTAACTTATTTACCTATACTTCATTCAATTTAGAATTGGAGGCCACAGCAACATTGTATTGCGTCTGGTCAACTATTTCTTACCTAGCAAATAGTTCAGTACAATAGTCTGGGAGCCGCAAAATAAAATTGTTTTAATGCCACTTTATTTGCGTGTCGTCAATTGTTATTCTAGTACTAATTGTAAAGAGATTACAGTGCACGAGCCGCAATACAATGTTGCTGTGGCCTCCAATTCTAAATTAAATGATGTATAGTACCGTAATAAAGGGCCGCACTAAATGCAAACGCAAAGCACTGTACCTAGGTAGGTACCTGTAATGTAACTTCACGCATGCAATTTCGGCTTTGTGCAATACTGATAGCATTTTCATTAAATCCACGTAGGTACATAGTTGTTTGCACACTGCTGTTCGTTCGGAGAACCATTTTAAGTTAAACATAGCTATACAAGTAGGTAGGTATATTTGGCTGGAAAACAATGTAACAGTATGTATATACATAGTTGAACCCTCCCCTAAAGGTTCCAGTGAATGCTACTGATAAATACACCTACAGCGTAGTCAAAGCGAGCATTGTGCACACAGCACCCAAAGCCAGTCCGAAATTGCAGTTTTGTTCTCAAAGGGGAGTTTATATTAGGTCGGTGAACACACGCGCTAACCAAACATTGACACCAACTTGAATTAAATTTTACGAGTGCCGTATAAACGCTGGAAAACACAACTTCGGTGTGATATAGGACCGAAATAATGAAAATGACAAATTATATTCAAAGGATCATAATTATCACAGCCTGTATACGTCCCACTGCAGCAGGGGCCTCCTCTCGGACTAAGAAAGCTTGGGCCATGGTTCCCACGAGGGTCTGGTGCAGATTATGACAGTGGAAAATCAAAGGACACTTACTTAAATTTTTAAGAGTAGGTACCTAATTTTGCGTTCAGTTTAAAATGAAATTAATCCCCTAATTAATTACTAAAAAAAAGGTTATTAAAGCAACGTAGTAACCTACATAAACTTTAAATAAATAATTGACAAGATTTCATATTTCTAAGACTATAATTTCATTCGTTCTCTGTATTCTGTTTGGAAAGAGGACGCTGATATTTTTTTTTTAAGATATGCTTATTCTAAAAGGGCATAACTCCAAAACTACCACACAATAGATCCATTACTTTTGTCTAGTCTCTATTTCAAAAAAAAGATCACATAATCTGACATAGACGAGTCGAAATTTAGACAGCTCCTTTTTCTGGTGTAAAAGGCAAAGGAAACATATATCTATTCTGTAGTAGTTTTGGCATAATATTTTTAAATTTTGTTGTATTTTTTTTTAAATATGGAGAAATAAATTATAATAAATATTTTCCCCTGTTCAGGAGCCAAAACTCTTTCGATTCCTGTAGTAATTTACAGGTGTTAAAAGTATGAAATCTTGTCAATTGTGGTATTCATATCCCTCCTATGAGATTAAAAAATATTTGGTAGGTACTCAGTTGACTAATTTATTCCATGGTATTTTTTTTATTTAATCATTAGATAATAATATACTTTTCACCTCAGCAGCTCAAACAAGCAGGTTTTGCTATGAAAAATCAGTGAGCAAAATCGCATTTTGCTCACTCCGTGAGACAAAGTAGCTTTTTAATTATTTTTTTTAAATGCTGAGGTCAGTGCTGGGTCCACTCACTGAATGTCAAATATTTGAACTTGACTTTGATCTGTCACTTACACTTCAATATGAAAAAAGCGAGAGACATAGGATCAAATCGATACGAAGTTCGATTTTCAAATTCTGTAGGCTCAAAAAGAAACAAACCAACAAACGTTCTGGTACACATATAACCGCAAAATTACAAAACGTCTGCTATATTATGTAGGTATATAGAGCATTATTAGAGGGATTTAGTATAGCACTTATTGCTCGAAGCTTGTACGGTGCTTTTCTCAAATATAAACTAAAAAACTACAAAGATAAATTAGCAAACAAAACGAGCATAAATGAACGAATATCCCACTCAATTTTACTTTATTCTTAGTTTCTTTTTTTTACTTTTTAATTAAGCAAGAAGCATTATACCAACCTAATAAAAAAATACCTACTGTGTTGACGTTTAGCATTAAAAATATGTCAATAATTAATTAATTATAATAAGGACAAATTGAAGAACAAAAACACGAGGTGAAATGAGGTTTAAAAAAACATAGTGAGTTATATGACAGAGAAATATCTCCGAAATATTACAATTTTCCCACTCTTTTAATAAAGTATGCAACCACGTTGTACTAAAGCCGCTGGTCTTTTTTTAATAAATTCGTTCCGTATACTGCCTATCTTAATGGTGACTGTATGAATCGTTTTCGAGAATGAGTTTTAAATATGATTAAGTAAGTAGGTACTATATGTATATCTTAACAAAAGTTTTCGATATTTTTGTCTTCTAAATATATGTGGTTTTATTTTAACCTTTAATTTAAATGTTCTCGCTGCTCCGGTGAAAAGTTGTATGTGTCACACGAGACCAAAGTTTTTTTGAATCTCGTGTGTTTGAATCCCTCGCTGATCTCATGATTTTAACCTAGAATCACTCGCTATCGCTCGTGATTCAATTGTAGAATCCTTCGCTTACTCGGGATTCAAAATCAACCCTCGCACCAAAAAACGACTTTGCTCTCTTGTTGCACAAATGACCATTATCGTACCGTGTACCTACAGTCGCGCCCTAGCATATTTATTAAGTATCCTCTTTTTCATACTAACTGCATTGTTAAGTAAATAAAATGAATACTTAAATTAGATTAACGACCATACTTGTACGTACATAGCTCCATGAGCCCCTTAAAAAGATCTATGGTAATTATCGTACATTGAAGACTTCGACTTTTATAGACATGTGTTATACAGTGATTTAGTGTGTTATGTTTATGTAGGTACAAGATGTATGATGTGTATAATGGTTTTTTGTGTGTAAAAAATCGTATTTGTCGTGCTCTCTCAATTGCCTACATTTAGTACCCATCGGCAAAGTACGTGTACGTCTTGTGACATTTGACACTAAGTAATAAAGTTCCATATTAAGATTCCATATTAGTGGATATGAAAATGTCACTAATTTAACATTATCATAATCATTTATTAACGATTCGGAAGCTGCCGTATTTCCATTGAAATCCGACTTTTCCCGATGAAAATACATTATTCTTGTACTTATCGTATGTGTATGTTGGTCGGCGCAGCTTCCCGGACCCCCTGCTAGCCTGGCACGAGACCGAGCTGGAAGCACCTTCCGCCCGATCCTCCGGGAGCGCCTACAAGCAAGTCGAAACGCGGTGAGCATTCACTTCTCTGATTAATAGAAAACAAAGAATACATTTATTCGCGAGATTTTGAAATAAAAGATGGCAAAATATGCACGAAATAGTATTATATAAATAAAATAAATAAATATCACGGGACAATTCACACCAATTAACCTAGTCCCAAAGTAAGCTTAGCAAAGCTTGTGTTATGGGTACTAAGCAACGGATAAATATAATTATATAGATAGATATATACTTAATACATATTAAACACCCAAGACCCGAGAACAAACATTCGTATTTTTCATACAAATATCTGCCCCGACACGGGAATTGAACCCGGGACCACAAGATTCGTAGTCAGGATCTCTAACCACTAGGCCATCTGGTCGTCCAATCGTATATATACTTAATGTAAAAAATCAAATGCCTTGTCCTTAAGCCGAGCATGCAAAAAATTGTTGATGGTGCATTGCACCACATACGCAGGGCGTAGGCGTAGCGCTAACGAGTTATCATGTAGGTACCTACTATTATTATAAATGCGAACATATTATTAATGCAAAATAAATGAACAACATATTGTAGGTTCTGGAAACTTCCATGAGAATTTGTAAAAATTACAGACTTCTACTACCAGTCCTACCTAATAGGTCATGCGAGCGAAGCTGGGGATGAAGGCTAGTAGGTAACTTAAAAGTAATCGAAAAAAAAATACAATATAATGCTTCTAGGTACTTAATTGAAGTCGACAAACATTTTGAACATGAAACTATATACCGTGAGACCGTGATACCCGTGTACCATTGAGTTATCGGTTACAATATCATTTAATTCGACAAATAATCTTCAGAATATTTGAGTTACAATTGAATTCTTCAATGTTCCAGGTATAACGCCAAGACTAACAGCACTACGTCTCACACCTCCAGTCGCCCGATGCCGTGGGCTTACCCTGACCAAGACTACGGTACCTGGGACGACTAAACCACCGAAATTAATTACACTTTCAACTTTTTGTTGGACGTTTTGATACATAGTTCGCCGTTCATTTCAAGACCGAGGACTTACCTACAAAAGTCGCCGTAGATATAAACGGCCTGAAACGCGTCTCTATGTAAAACTCGTTCCTTTTGCCCCTCTGTCCCCCTATTAAGTTGCATGTCGGTCGGCCTACCCGTGCCCGGTCACGGTCAAACATAAATGCGTCCATTCTTCCCATTTTTCAGTTACAAAAGTTTTATTTCAACAAAAATGAGATTACTCATAATAACTATCAAAGAAGAGTTTTATCTTTTCAATAAGCATGTTCCTTTTTGTTCAGCAATTTGTTTGTTATATTATTTTTTACTGATGATTTTAAATTATTATTTGAGTTTTTTCTGTTTGAGCAAATTATTTACGTACCTACGAAGGGTCCCATATTTGAATTTTGCCAGCAAAATGACAACGGGATTTTTAGTCGATTTTACCAAATCGTTCAGAGATATTATCTAACGCTCAGACATTAATCTCAGTTTACATCTGGCGCGTGTAAAACTATTAAAGATTGCTTGGCTATGCACAGATTTTGGGGAACTCGACCGTTGTAGTGAACTCTTCGACCATTTTCATTTGAGCTGTTAATGTTTAGTTTACAATTATCAACTAACAGCACAACACCATAGCGGCAGAATCACGATTGCGGAGGGAAGTCATTAAGAGTAGGTAGTAAAGTATTTCCTAGTGGGTACTTACCGTTTTTTAAAGGTCTCTAAGACCCTTACTGGCCATACTTCCATGCCGCGAAGTTCCGAAATCTGCTCATCAGTGATAAAAAAAACATACTATTTATAAACTGCGTCGTAAGTAGGTAAAGGTACTTCTATTTGAATTACCAATTGCAAGTAAGTACCGAGAATGACCGCATAGCTATCCTTGCAAAAATTACTACACCGTGTTCGGCCATCCTGAATGCGCCACTTTGCCTTACAGAGTACAGGCTAATATGAGTGAATTGGTATTGACCAACAGAAGTGGTTGAAAGCTAGCTAGCTATAATTCATTTAACTTGCACTTAGTCTATTTTGCATTCGGGGGTAAAAAATCAAACCTATCTTCTCAAAGGAACAAAGAAAGTAAAACAAGAAAAAAGGAAAGGAGAGCAAAGAAGCACGGTTTATAGGAAACAATTCATAGTATTATTTTTATACATTTTTCTATTTTTTGGCCAATATGTATTTTGCTAATTTACTTTTCATGAGTTTAGTTATTTTAAATAACAAATTTATTGATCACACTACTTGGAAAAGTCTATGATTTTTAAGAAGCAAACCAAATATCTAAATATTGATTACGCAATTCACGTGTGGTTACAAAACAATAAACTGACTTATATCGTAAAGCTTTTCACGTTTAAAGGAGCGGTCACCCGCTGCTTAAAATTACGGAATCGCAGTGACGTGCCGTAAACAGGAGGAGTCAGGATGAACAAAAATCGTGACGTTTACGGCACGTCATTGCGATTCCGCACCGTTTGCGTATTTTAAGCAGCGGTGTGGAAAGCATGCAAAAAACGGTGCGCATACGGTGCTTCACTGCGATTCCGCACCGTCACCGTTTTTTAAGCAGCGGTGTGGCCGCTCCTTAAAGCTGTGTAAATTCTCGGAACTGTGGGATTGATTGAAAAAGTGAAGGGTTGAAATGTTAATAAGTATTGAGCAATTCGCTTAGTTACTATTATATAATTATTTAAAATTATATGTTACATAGATATTTTATTAGGTGTTCGCCTGTCTGAATAATTACGTTGATGTCATGAATTGATCTCATATTGCGTTAAATAAAATTTAAGTTAGTTAGTTATACATTTATAAATTAAATAATAGGTAAATCAATTTCAAAGTGCTATTTCTAAGCATATATTTATAGAAACAACTTTATCAAACAAGAGATGAATACAGCCAAAGCCCTATCCATATAGCCATCACTAAGTTTTTATTGGAACAATAAAATTGTGGAATGGGTTACATAAAACGCAACAAGCGAAATTACGATGTAATGTATTGCAGTTGCTTATATAATTTACGGAAAATATTTACCCATTAGAAAACAAAAAAAAGATAGATCTCAAGTCACTTTTTTACATTGCTGTAGAGGCTGGAAAGTAAGCAATAGATGAACGAGTAAGTTTGAAGGCCGACCCGAAGGGGAGGCCTTCGATAATACGAGTTCCGTTTCGGTTCCCGTACATTTTTTTGTTAAAATTTATGTTTGTTCGTTGTTTTATTTACTATCGAGTAAAATTTTCATGTTTCTTACTTTGGGATTGTCAACTACTCTGAGTAACTAATTAAATTATCTAGTTCAGCTCGGGAGGTACTTCATACTTCCGTAAATCTGGGATCTAATACGGTATTTGACAACTCCTGAATTTGCCATATCTTAATATTATTATGAAAATATAGATATACAGACAATGTTTAGCGAAGAGGAAACTTAAATCGGTTGAAGATTGGATTTATAGTGTTTTTTTGAAAAATCTATATACCTGTCACTTTCTCAAACGCTTTTCTCTATACAGCAAGTAGGGCGCTACTGGCGTGTGACGTCACATGCCAGTATGTCTTTCTCTGTCTAATCTTGAATTTCAAACCTTTATAACTTTGTTATTTGTAAAGGTAGCTTAAAAAATGTTTCTCTACTCGATAACAGGCATTGTGTAGTTTTAATTTATAAAACATATACAAAATAGTCAAATACCGTATTGGTGTCGCACAAAATTGAGCATTGTGATCACATTGAATAAACAGGATTTTATATCCACCAAGTTTATGTGGTACTTAGTAGGTACTATGCTTGTAAACCTACACTATTGCAAATTTAAAACTACTTAAGACTACCCATTGCTTGTGCTGATATCTTCAAAACTAATAAAAAGGCTGTTTCAATGTGGCGGAATCAAAATAATCGCGCCATTTAAATACACTAACAAGCAAAACATGACGGGCCACTTCCCAAACAAAGTTGCTTGAAAAGTTGCATTCGCTAAATCTTACCAAACCTTTACCAAACATATCACATCTAAGTAGGAACGTTTTAAAATAGTACTTAGTATATATTATGTCAGCTAAATTGAAGTAGAGTCAGCCCTTAACCATGTGAATCAAATTACTTCCGGAACATATGCCTATTCCTGTTAATTATTATTTTACATAGTACCTACACATTAAGTAGTTCTTATTTAAATAGTTATAATATTTAGGTACGGTTTTACCAAATTTCTCTGGCTTCCCGAAGCACATGCGCAAAATTTTTCAGTATTTTAGAAAGAATGGAAAATATTGTATGTATGTATGTAAACTCTTTATTGCGCATAAAAATTAAATAAATACAAATACACAGAAAAGAGAGCACAGGCGAGCTTATCCCTGAAATGGGATCTCTTCCAGCTAACCTAGAATAATGTATTCTAATATTATCGAGAAGAGACATTATACCGTATACAATTGTGTGCCATATTCAGCTATTATACCTACTTTATATATATTTTTTCCATAGATTTACAGCGTATCGCTCGTTTATTTACTAACAGTCTCACTTTACGGAAAACATAACACCTGTGTGTGAGGGACATTAAAGAAAATTGCGGTATAGCAAAACAAATTTATTTAGTTATCTACTTATGTGGTTTCGGATATAGGAACTGTCTTTGTATCTGCGTAAACAATAATTCACAAGCCGCCCGAGAAATATGGTTAATCTTGTTCCTACCTTGTTTAAATTATTTTTGGAAAACAATTTTCGACTGTTAATTCATTTTAACTTCTATAAATACCTACGCACAGAATAATTTGTATTATTATTCATAGTTATTATAATTACTGGTGATATAACATTTTGGAAAGATTTTTACAGTGATAAAAAACAAAATAAAAGTTGTTTTCAAAATTACAAAATCTAGAGCTGTTTAACTATTTAACCAGCAATCAGGGGCGGATTTGTTACCCTGGCCGCTCTAGGCCGCCGATAGATTGCAAACCACCTCCCCCTTCCCCCCTCCTTCGCAATGCGTGAACTTACATAGAGTAAAATATCACGCGTAATAATTATAATTGACGTGTGAGTTCACAAAGGACAAACATAACTAAGAAAAAAATATCAGCAAGTTTTGCCAGGGCCTACTGGCCTATTGGGAAATCCGCCCTGCCAGCAATTCGTAAGAAACGTTATCGTTATGTAAAAGAAACATTTAATATTTTCTGAGGGTAACTTTAATTAAAGTAGACTATGCAGATATATGGTATACTCGTAGCACGTATTCATATTTTTCTTATATGTTGGCCAATTCAATTAAAAAGTGTTTTCGCAACTAAAAATGTGATATTTTACCTAAATATTAGGTACAAAATACTCGAATTACTTTAATGGAATTTGATATTTTATGTCAATTTTTACAAGTTTATTGCAAATTTTATTTGGTTGATACTCTAATGCAGGTGGGATGTGAGTGTTGTCTTTTTGGGGTTAAGTAGTTCTACAAGAAACGGTTACAGCTTCGCCATGTCCGTCTGTCCGTCCGCGGCTTAGCTTAGAGACTGTTACTGTTATAAAACTGTCATTTTGCGCGAGTGTACAGTCGCCATCAAATATTTCGGAGCGGCCAAGGCGGTCAACAATATCTGAATATGCACTCTATTATTAAGGTATTAAAGTTCATGTATCGATATTTTTGAACACCTTGGCCGCTCCGAAATATCTGACGGCGACTGTACATGGTAATCACGCTGACAATGAGATAAAATAAACTTAAAAAAAAACATCTAACAAGTAAAGCGAAGTTGATTTTTTTTCTCGTCTATAAACCCATATTGTGGGGTGTCGTTGGATAAGTCTTTCAAGAGATCCGCTTGCAAATTCTTAAACTTTAAATTGGTAATTTTTGGTAAGAGTCAAATACTTCAACCCCTCTCCATCTACAATTTGAATATTTACCGCATCTACGGAACCCTACACCGCACGTGGCCTTACACACGGTTGGTCGGTTTTCAATTTTATTTAAGGGAGAAAGGGGTAATGGGGGTCACTTAAGCGAGACTTGAAATAATAGAACAAATTTATAGCAAATCATTATTGCAACCGCCTCATAACAAAATTTATTTAATCGGCTATCATTTAAGAACAATTAATCATCACATTTGTAATCAATTTTGGGAAATATAAGAGCTAAAGAAAAAAAGTTTTGGCTCCCATTACCCTGAGGTCACCCACAAGTACTTTAAGAAAAAAAATTACCTGGTTTTTCCCCTATGTACGCAACTAGTAGGTATGAAAAATTGGATACCTACATAAGTTAGGGAACCGACCGTACACTTCTACTACCACCACCACAATTGTAGCTACTTATGCCAGAACGGCAGACAGTCTACCAAACCCTGCATTGAAGACACCTCTACCACCTCTATTTTGTTATAATTAATATACATACTTATTATTATTCTTCTACATGTTAACATGATTGTGATGTTAAATATTCAATCTATGTATAAATATTCAAAACATTCATATTATAAAAAAGATACATGTGAATCTCAATCCTGTAATTTAGTTTTTAATTGATTAGTTAGCAAATAAACTTAATTTTAGACAAAATGAATAATGTAACTTGTCATCAATAAAGCGCTACGTCTATGTAGTACCTACATAAAAGAAGTAGGCACTGACTAATAGTTTATTTCAATAATTTGATTAAACGTTAACACTTAAAGTACCGCTTTAACATTTTGTTTTAGTATACAAATTTAATATATCGTCGGCCTAATTCGTTAACCGTCTAAGTCCATTTTGACTGTTGATAATTTTAATAATTATTTAATATATAAAATAAATTTCTGTTGTCATACTCAAATAAACCGAATTTTTAGTAAAACATCGCAAGACGCAACAGGCACGTGGCATCGCGAATAACTGTCAGTGCAAAACTAAGGCCCGAACTGGACTTAGCACATTTTCTGTGTGGAGATTCAGAAAGCAGTTTTTCGGGCATAAGATTTGACACTTATTTATGCAGAAATCGCCGTTATTCCTTTACTAAACGGTAGAGAATGGTGTGCACTTTTTGACAAGTATGAAAAGTAATTTTCACCCAAAAGTGGACTAAGCAGGTTAACGAATTAGGCCGACGTTCCATCTAATAGTATTTCATAAGTTAGTCATTGGTCCTTTAATTATATTCTACCTCTAAAAAAGTCAAGTAGTGACGACACATTCAAAAAAGTCTGTATGCCTATATAATACCAATTAATCTGCATTGTTTGGTAACCAGTTGTATTTTACGAATAGGTAACGATAACAAGTTCATTAAGTACACCCTCTCTAGGAGCACTAGTACCTAGCTTGAGACTGTTGTTTTATCTAACTCGAGGAACTGATTACGCTATACATTTACTATTCTATAGCATACTCCTAATAAACATATCTTTACAAGACTTTCGTTTAAGTTAAACGTGTTACTTAGTTAGAAATTTTGAAATGGGTAGGTAATAATAAAATGCGAAATCGCAGACCGACTGTTGGATTCGAATTTTCCCATGCAAAGAGTACAAGTGTCGTTCATCGTTCATCAAACACTTGCATCTACTTTATCTGTTAACGAGACAATATTGTAACAAATATGGTGATCAAGTTCTCAAGTGATCTGTATAGTTAGAACGGAGCTGATAATGTCAGGTCCTTGAAAGAGGTCATGTTTGTATTACCTACTTTGTCCAGGATATACATTCCATCTTCCGCATGATGGTCACTCGATGATCTTTTTTACCGCTATAAACTTTCACTTTTCTATGATATAGTAGTATTGTAAGATAAAATTAAAGGAACATTAAGCTGCTTGTCAGTGGCCAGTCTCGCGACAAAACGCTTCGGGGTAAAATGTTTAATAAATAAATAATACCTAGGCCTTAAAAAATTGTTGATGTTTGATAAATGCACGATGCGTTTTCTCTAAGGGCAGAATTTAGTCCAAATGAATTGTCGTTGTAAGATACTAATGTTTTAAAAACTTGACAGTAGATTCCATGGAGATGCTAGGCGTGTAGTATCACAAACTACAAAAATACAAATTAATTTGTTTCGTACGTACAAAAACAAAACATTCGAAAGGTTTTGAAGAAAGGCTACTAAGGATTGCGGTGCTTTTTATAATCCCCGTATAAAGCGCCAAAGAAGAACAAGGGTGTAGTCACGCGGCTCTGTGCCATGCCGCACCGACCGACAGCACGCGCGAAAGCCTCGGCTGTACCTACTTCCCCCACGCTCGAAGATAACATCAGATCATTTTATTGCACTTAAGTATAAACGCAATCTCTTCCGCAGGATTTTCTGCTCGGGTTAGGGTGGGACGGATACGTGACGGCTACCCCTCTCAACATTTTATATAACTACTTAGTCAGTACGATTCATAATATTTAATCACTTGATGTCAACCGTCGTTTGTAGTGATCAGGGCTCAAATATTAATCTGTTACCAGACTGAACTCGATGTTTTAAGTTTCAGTTAGAATAGACACACAACACTGTGAATCTAAGTCCGTTTAACTTTCAATATGCAATATGCTCAACGTTTCAGTTGAAAATATTGCAATTGTTTTCGGCATAGATAGTGATTGAAGTTTTCTAATTCATATATTGTTATGGAAATTTATCGACTTTATTATCAGCTAAAATTCCACATTTTGCGTATATTTAACAAAAATAACTCTGTGGTCCATAAA